>NC_036851.1:23206148-23210131 GCF_002910315.2 Salvelinus sp. IW2-2015
GGTGCAGTCCATGAGGAGGAGATGCACTGCAGTACTTAATGCAGCTGGTGGCCACACCAGATACTGACTGTTACTTTTGATTTTGACCCCCCCTTTGTTCAGGGACACATTATTCCATTTATCTTAGTCACATGTCTGGGGAACTTGTTCAGTTTATGTCTCAGTTGTTGAATCTTGTTATGTTCATACAAATATTTATACATGTTAAGTTTGCTGAAAATAAACGCAGTTGACAGTGAGAGGACGTTTCTTTTTTTGCTGACACTCTCTATTAAAAGAACCCACCACCCCTTCCTCATAAAACTGCTTCCATTTATAGACCCTTTCATCAACCCACAGCAAAGCACTTTTATACCATCAAATACGTCATACAGATTACATCTCCTACACCACTTTTACAGTTAAGTCCCCCCAGTCATACTGTAAGAATCAAATCAATTTATGAAGTCAATGAGCCATGCAGAAGTATTTCCTATATTTGTTTAGTGGACATTTATATTATAACTGGGTGGAGTGTGAAAATCAGTAATATGGAGTAAAGCCTATTTTACTCCACCTTAAAAAAATAGAGATCCAAAAAGCCACCTTTCCACTGAAAGGCTCTTTGGTGATTGCTGGAGTATACTGTGACTGTGTTATGTACAGTAGCTTTAATGTGATTGTGGCTACTGGTAGGTGTACTGATTTGAACACACCAGAGCTCACTGCAGGAGAGAGAGGCACTACATTCTTCAGGAGATAGCCCTCAAATCTGTCACATCTCTGATTCTCACATATCCTCTGTTTTTGATATTTTTTGGTATTTTATTAGGATCCCCATTAGCTGTTGCAAAACTCTTTCTGGCACTGTTGGCATGGGGATATCGCATGTATTTATGCTGTTTTCAATTGGTGATTCCAGAAAGATGTGTAGCTTTTATATGATCACATTTTAATTGCATTTTAATTCTCCATTTTGAATTTCAGTGTGAATGTTCCCAGAAAGAGATTTCCCCAAATGTCTTCCTCTCTATCATCTTTGAATAATTATCATCTTTGTTGTTGTACAATGCCCTGCATTTTACAAAATAACACTTTGTTCATGCATTTTCAATATCCAATCAAAGAATTCTGTGTTCTCAGAGTTCAGACCTGTAAATAGTTGGGATGTGGAAGAAAGAAATCACTTTACGTGTTATTTTGACTTACCAGCTTTATGAAAAATTTGTCAAGCTGCAAATGAAATCTCTTTAAAGTAAAGACCATTGTTTTTGGAGGTCAGGCTGCGGTTCACATTTTTAAAGAAGGTAATATGGATGTAGGCTTTTGTGAGTAAATCGGAGGCAGCCTGGGCTATGAGGTGATGCAATAAATACTATAGTAGAACAACAGGTTGGGTTTGGGCTGTGTATACCAAGTATGTCTCCTATAGCATTCCTACAATATGTAGTGAGGCAGCGTGCGACAGTGGTTTGGCACTAGTGGAATGGGATGGTGTTATATAGTAAGTAGTGGGGTGGTGTGATATAGTAAGTAGTGGGGTGGGCTGGTGTTAAATAGTAAGACCTGGTGTTACATAGTAAGTAGTGGGGTACGCTGGTGTTATATAGTAAGTAGTGGGGTGGTGTGATATAGTAAGTAGTGGGGTGGGAAGTAGTGGAGGTGGGCTGGTGTTAAATAGTAAGAAGTGGGGATGGGCTGGGTTACAATTTAAGTAAAGTAGTGGTGGGCTGGTGTTAAATAGTACAGAAGTGAGGAGGTTGGGCTCGGTGTATACATAGTAAGAAGTGGAGGTGGGCGTTGGTAGTTACATAGTAAGTAGTTGGGTGGGCTGGTGTTACATAGTAAGTAGATTGGTGGGCTGGTGTTATTATTAGTAAGTAGTGGGGGGGCTGATGTTATAATTGTTACGTACTGGGTATGCTGGTGTTCATAAGTAAATCAAGTGGATGGTGGTATTATACATAATTAGTTGGAGGTTGGTGTTATAATAAGTGTGGGGTACACGGTGATATATGAGTAAGTGAAGGGGTGGGAGTGGTGTTAGTTTAATAAGTAGTGAAGTGCGTGGGTATAATATAGTATGTAGTGCGTTGGTTTATATAGTAAGTAGTGGGGTGGGAGTGGTTGTTTAATATAGTAAGTAGTGGGGTGGGCTCGATGTGTATATAGAAGGAAGTGGGTGGGGCTGGTCTTATATAGTAAGTAGTGGTGGTGGTGTTTAATTAGTAGTAAGTGTAAGTGGTGTTATATAGTAATAGTGGGGTGGGTAGGTGTGTATATGAGTAAGTAGTGGTGGTGTTACAATATAAGTAGTGGGTGACGGTGTGTTATATAGTAAGTAGTGGGTGGGAGCTGGTGTTATATAGTAGTAATGTGGTGGTGTTATATAGTAAGTAGTGGATGGTGTTATATAGTAAGTAGTGGATGGTGTTATCTCGTAAGTAGTGGGGTGGAGTGAGGTTTATATTAGTAAGCAGTGGGGTTGTGTTATTATTGAAAGTAGTGGCTATTGGTGTTATATGTAAGTAGTGGGTGGCGCTGGTGTTAAAACAGTAAGTAGTGGGGGTGGTGTTATATTGTAAGTAGTTGGCGGTGTTTATATAGTAAGTAGTGGGGATGGGGTTGGTGTTATATATAAGTAAAAGTAGTGGGTGGTGTTATTATAGTAAAGTAGTGGGAAGTGGGATGGTGCATATACAGTTAGTTAAGTTGTGGTTCAATGTTAACAGGTAAGTAGTTGGTTGGAAGTGGTGTTTATATAGTACAGTAGTGGGGTGGCGGTGGGGTTATATAGTAAGTAGTGGCTTGGTGTTATATAGTTACGTAGTTGGCTGGTGCTTATATATTAAGTACGTGGGGTGGGTGGTGTTAATATAGTAAGAGTGGTAGGTATTGTGTTTATATAGTAAGTAGTGGAGTGGGTGGTGGTTGCTATATAGTAAGTTGGGGGTTGTGTATACATTAGTAAAGTAGTGGGGTGGAGTGGGTGTTATATAGAAAGTTGGGTTTGGTGGGTTATATAGAAGTAGTGGGGTGTGTTACATAGAAAATAAGAGTGGCGGTGGAGTGGTGTTTATATAGTAAGATGGGCGGTGGGTGGGTATATAGTAAGATTGTGGGTTGATGTTACATATATAGTGGGTGGAGTGGTGTTATATAGGTAAGTTAGTGGGTGGAAGGGTGGGGTTATTAGTAAGTAGTGGGTTGGTGTTATAATAGTACGGTTAAGTTGACTGGTTATATAGTAATAGTGGGTGGGTTTTGTATATAGTAAGTAGTTGGCTGGTGTTATATAGTAATAGTGGGATGGTGTTATATAGTAAGTAGTTGGTGGGGTTGTGGTGTATATAGTAAGTATTGGGTTGTGTACATAGTATGTAAGTGGGTGACGTTACTTACATTTACATTTTACATTTAAGTCATTTAGCAGACGCTCTTATCCAGAGCGACTTACAAATTGTGATTCACCTAATATATCCAGTGGAAACAAAACCAACTTTACAATAGGCATCTAACTCTTTTAAGGGCAGGGGAGGGGGGGGTAGAGGATTACTTTATCCATATCCTAGATTCTTAAAGAGGTGGGTTTCGAGGGTCTCCGGAGGTGGGTGATTGACTCCGCTGACCTAGGCGTCGTGAGGAGTTTGTATCCACCATTGGGGCTGCCAGAGCAGCGACCAGTTTTGACTGGGCACTAGCGGAACTGTACTTCCTCAGAGGTAGGGAAGGCGAGCAGGCCAGAGAGTGAAAATGAAGCGAGCAGGCCCTTGTTTGCGGATGTAGGGCCTGATCAGAAGCCTGGAAGGTACGGAGGTGCCGTTCCCCTCACAGCTCCGGAGCAAGCACCATTCTTCGTAACGGATGCGAGCTTCCAAACTGGAAGCCAGTGGATGAGAAAGCGGAAGGAAGCGGCAAGGAAAGGTTCACATATTCCCACCATTCAGGTCCAAACGTCAGCTTTACCAGGTAAGAGGCATGTCGGGGCCAAGGGGCGAGAGCAG
>NC_036851.1:23211979-23221086 GCF_002910315.2 Salvelinus sp. IW2-2015
ATTGTGATTGATGTTGATTTGATTGGTCGATTGATGTATTGACTGGTTGATGTATTGATTGATATGTTGGTTGGTTGATGTATTGATTGATGTATTGGTTGATTGATGTTATTGGTGTGATGTATAGTTGGTTGATGTTTTGGTTGGTTGATGTATTGATTAATGTATTGGTTGGTCGATGTATTGATTGATGTATTGATTGATGTATTGGTTGATTGATGTATTGATTGATTGATGTATTGATTGATGTATTGATTGATTGATGTATTGGCTGATGTATTGATGATGTATTGATTGATGTATTGATTGATGATGTATTGTTATGTATTGGTTGACGTATTGGTTGGTTGATTGATTTATTGGTTGGTTGAGGTATTAGTTGGTTGATTGATGTATTGGTGGTTGATATATTGATTGATTTCAGATCCATGTGAAGAGAGGGGACATCTGATAGCAGCTCGCATGCTCATCAGAGTTTCCAACAACGTCAGCAAATTCCCCTCCCGTGAGTCACACACACACAGACAAAGACACAGACACAGACACACCCTGGAGCAACAGTATGATGTGTTGTTAAAATAGATTTGATGTGTTTATCTCTCTGTCTATCTACCTGCAGCCTGAAACAGGTAAACACACACTGTTCCAGCTACCTGCAGCCTGAAACAGGTAAACACACACTGTTCCAACTACCTGATACAGGTAAACACACACACTGTTCTAGCTACCTGCAGCCTGATACAGGTACACACACACACTGATCCAGCTACCTGATACAGGTACACACACACTGTTCTAGCTACCTGCAGCCTGATACAGGTAAACACACACTGTTCCAGCTACCTGCAGCCTAATACAGGTAAAACACACACCTGTTCCAACTACCTGCAGCCTGAAACAGGTAAACACACACACTGTTCCAGCTACCTGCACCTGATACAGGTACACACACACACACTGTTCCAGCTACCTGCAGCCTGAAACAGGTAAACACACACCTGATCCAGCTACCTGCAGCCTGATACAGGAAACACACACACTGTTCCAGCTACCTGCAGCCTGATACAGGAAACACACACACTGTTCCAGCTACCTGATACAGGTAAACACACACACTGTTCTAGCTACCTGCAGCCTGAAACAGGTAAACACCACACTGTTCCAACTACCTGATACAGGTAAACACACACAACTTTCTAGCAGCTACCTGCAGCCTGATACAGGTACACACACACTGTTCCAGCTACCTGCAGCCTGATACAGGTAAACACACACTGTTCCAGCTACCTGCAGCCTGATACAGGTAAACACACACTGTTCCAGCTACCTGCAGCCTGATACAGGTAAACACACACACTGTTCCAGCTACCTGCAGCCTGATACAGGTAAACACACACACTGATCCAGCTACCTGATACAGGTAAACACACACACTGTTCCAGCTACCTGCAGCCTGATACAGGTACACACACACACTGTAGTGTGTGGAAGGTGGGAGGAAGGGGGAGGGAGGGGTGGAGTGCATGTGGTGGGTGGAGGAGACGGAGGGAGGAGTACAGCTTTGGGAATGTTGTTCATCTTTTGTTCCGCCCAACAAGGTGGCTGAACAGGATGTAAACAGTTCTGAGATGGTTTTGTGGGAAGTATGTGCCTCTGGGTTACTGGGGAAGGGATGCTTAATAATAGCCTGTGTGTTTCTGGGTAGAGTTGGGCCCTTTGTCTTGTTAAGAAGATTCTAGAACAGGTCAGTTGGTTTCCTTACTGTCACATGAGGATTCTAGAACAGGTCAGGTGGTTTCTTACTGTCACATGAGGATTCTAGAACAGGTCAGTTGATTTCCTTACTGTCACATGAGGATTCTAGAACAGGTCAGTTGGTTTCTTACTGTCACATGAGGATTCTAGAACAGGTCAGTTGGTTTCTTACTGTCACATGAGGATTCTAGAACAGGTCAGTTGATTTCTTACAGGGTACTACCTTTCAGACCAGACTAGTAGACCCACTTGCCCGAGGCTACTACCTTTCAGACCAGACTAGTAGGCAACACTAGCCCGAGGCTACTACCTTTCAGACCAGACTAGTGGGCCCACCAGCACGAGGCTACTACCTTTCAGACCAGACTAGTAGACACACTAGCCCGAGGCTACTACCTTTCAGACCAGACTAGTAGACACACTAGCCCGAGGCTACTACCTTTCAGACCAGACTTCTAAGCCCACTAGCCCGAGGCTACTACCTTTCAGACAAGACTAGTAGGCCCACTAACCCGAGTCTACTACCTTTCAGACAAGACTAGTAGGCCCACTAGCCAGAGGCTACTACCTTTCAGACCAGACTAGTAGACCCACTAACCCGAGGCTACTACCTTTCAGACCAGACTAGTAGAGAACTATAGACCATTCACTAGAGATAAAGATCTATAGACCATTCACTAGAGGTAAAGAACTGTAGACTATTCACTAGAGGTATAGAGCTATAGACCATTCACTAGAGGTATAGAACTATAGACCATTCACTAGAGGTATAGAACTATAGACCATTCACTAGAGGTACCATTACTCGTATTACTTGTATATACTAGGTTTACTGTACATTACATCTGTTTACTGGTACATTACTGTAGTTACTGTATTACTGTACCTGCTACTGCTACCCTTACTGTACATTACTGTAGTTACTTGTACCATGTATCGGTACATTCACTACCTTCACTCGTATTCACTCCGTACATTACTCTATTACTTGTAATTACTGTACCTACTGTATTACTGTACATTACTGTATTACTGATACTGTACCATTACTGTATACTGTCACAGTTACTTCGCTACTATACTGTACCTGAATGTACACTCTCACCATACATTACTGTAGTACTGTACATCTGTAGTACTCCGTATTACTGTACATTCCACCTGTATTACTGTATTAACTGTAACATCTACTGTATTACCTGTACTTACTGGTACACCGCTCTCACTACAGTTACTGCTATTACTGTACAATTCCTGTATTACTGTATTACTGGTACATACTGTATTACTACGTATTACTGTTATATACTGTACCCCTTTCGAGTAATCACTAACATTACGTCTTCTGTAACATCAGCCTGTATTATCGTACATTACCTCCAGTATTACTGTATTAACTGTGAAAAAAAACATTACTGTATTAGTCGTACACTTACTGTATTACCTGTACATCACTGTATTAACTAGTACATCACTGCATTTACTGTATTACTGTCCTACGTGTATTACTGTACCATTAACTGTATTATGTCCCTTATCAGTACACTCCACTACATTACTGTTACTCGTACATACTGTAGTAAATGTACATTCACTGTATTAACTGTACCTTACTCGTCATTCACTAAGTAAATTACTGTAATTCCACTCCGTACCCATGTACTGTACATTACTGTATTACTGACTTCCATTAGTACTATTATCCATTATCCATTATTATTGATCGGATTACATATATCTTTTATTTTTATTATTACATCATTAATTACTAGTACTCCTACTTTTATACTTATTCATAATTATTCTTATTTTCATTATTACATTATTATTATTATCCTTCATTATTATTATATTATTATCATATTATAGTAAATCATTCTACACTATACATCATCATTATCCTTTTATTTAATTATCATTATTACTATAATCCATGCAATAACTTATTATATCATTATCAATAGTTATTATTATACCATCATTATGTATATTATTTATCATCATCATTAGAATTACATTGCTTATTATTATTATTCAATCATTATTCATTCAACCATCCAGTATCACTAGATTACATCCATCATTATCATCATCCATTATTTTGTGTCTAATTACTCATCATTCCTATGATTATCATCATTTCATTTAATTTATTTATTATCATAATTTTCTCTTTTATTTTTTATTCATCACTCATTATTTATTATTCATCCATCATATAATCGAATTATTATTTCATCCTTATTATCTAATCATTATCTCATCTATTTAATTATATCCATCTCAGCATTATTATTCCTTTATTATATCCATATTACTCCTATCATTTTCATTATTATCTCATTATCCATTTATTAATAACCTTCCTAAAAGTAATACCCGTAGACCTACCTCTATTTCCCGCCATTTGCAGTCGTGTGCACTCCTTAAGGCCACCGCCCTAAATTCCACTATATACAGTATACGTAGCATCCTCACTTATTCCCCCATCCTTGCCAGTATAAGTTGCAACCTACTTATTCCATCTTCTGCAGTGTAGGCTGCCACTACCTCTAATTCCCTAATAGTACCAGTATAGTACACGACTTCATCTCCCATTCCCTCCTGCAGTATACGTGCATTTACTTAGGCACGCCTATTTCCCTATATACAGTAATAGTGGCACCTACTTAAGCACCCTGTTCGCATCCTCATACACAGTATAGTGCACTACTCTAGGCACCCCTATTCCCCCATCGTACCAGTATAGTGCACTACTTAGGCAACCCTATTTCCCCATACTCACAGTATAGACTGCCTACTTCGGCACCCTATTCCCCATATCAATTCTTCTACACAAAAGTTAGCCCCACTTTCTACCCTTGTAATTACCAGACTAGCCAACAGTTCTTGTTAGCTTGTGCAAGCCGACCCAATCCTCTGAAGGTGGTAGAGGAAGCGCCATTAAAGGTGTACAATCCTCCAACCTCCCATAGATTCAATTCCTACCCGCCTCAACACTCATTTGTTAGTATGGTAGTTATATTAAAGTCGTTTATTCAGTATGTAGTTAACCTTAAAGGTATATGAAATCTCAGTGTGGTAGTTCATCTTTAAAGTATTTATTCGTTGCGCGTAATTATCCTAGCCAGTCAGTGATTCAGATGTGGTAATTCTGGTCTTATAAGTAATTTAATTCAGCTGGCGGTTAATTATCCTACGTTCTACCCTTAAAGTTCACTCTCTTATTCAATGTGGTAATTATCTCCAAGCTCGCATTGCTCGTCAAGTGTGGTATGATCTAAAGCTCATTCTATTCAGCTGTGGTAGTCTATCTTGACACAAAAGTCACTTGATTCAGTGTGGTAATGTATCTCTACAAGTCATTTACCGCGCTAGTGTGGCTAAAGTTATTCTTAAAGTCATTGATTCCAGTGTGGTAGTTCTCTTTAAAGTCATTTTATTCAGGTGTGGTAGTTATCTTTAAAGTAATTTATTCCAGTGCGGTATTATCCTGAAAGTCAGTGATCAGTGTGGTAATTATTCTTTAAAGTCATTTTATTCAGTTGTGGTACATTCACTTAAAGTCATTGATTCGTGTGGTACGTATGTCTTAGTCACCTGATGTCACGTGTGTAATTATCTTAACAATGTTAAGTGGATGGTGAGTCCATCTGTTTCTTTCTCTCCCTGGGCCGACCAACACCTCCCGTCTTTCATCCATCTCTCTATCTCTCTCTTCCCTCTCCCTCTCTCTGCTCCTCTCTCGTCTCCATCTCTCTCTGATCTCTCTCTCAAAATTGTGAAATCTGTGATGGCCCTGGTGAAGCTACATCAACATTCTGCACCGCAGAATATATCCCGTCAAGCAGATCACCTTTATACTTCATGGTGTTTATACCCCTATCAGCATCCATTATAACAAGATGCAACAGTTACCTACATCTATGGGTTTAATATCTATACCATCCCCGTTAAATAACAGATGGCAACAGTCTAGCTACAGTCCTATGGGGCTTACTACCTATAGCATCCCAAGTTATAACAGATTGGCACAATTAACCGACACTCTACTCGGTTTTACACCCTATCAGTCCCGTTAAGAATCAGATTGGCAACAGTTAGTTACATCTATTGGGTTTTATACTCTATGCATCCTCCCATTATTAACAGATTGCGCACCAGTTAGTTTTACCATCTATGGGTTTATATCTATATAGCATCCCCGTTAAAAACGATGAGCAACAATTTAAACCGACGATCTATCCGTTTACACCTATTAGCATCCCCTCGTTAAACTCAGAATGGCAACCGAGTTAGTTACTCTATGGGTTTATAAACTATGCATCCTGTTAAAATCAGGTGGAAACAAGTTACCACATCTATGGGTTTATATCTAAGCATCCCGTTATAAAAACAGATGGCCACAGTTTAGCTTAACATCTCATATGGGTTTTATACCTATAGCATCCCATTAATAACAGATGGCAACAGTTAGTTTACATCTATGGGTTTATATATATAGCATCCCGTTAAAAACAGATGGCAACAATTAACCGACATCTATCGGTTTACACTATAGCAATCCCGTTAAAATCAAGATGGCAACAGTTAGCTTCATCTATGGGTTTATAACTATAGCATCCTGTTTAAAATCAGATGGGAACAGTTGACCTACATCTATGGTTATATCTATAGCATCCGCGTTAATACAGATGGCAACATTAGCCTACATCTATGGTTTATACTATAGTGTCCCGTTAATAACAGATTGAGCTTTTCAGTTGCATAGTTAGGTCTCGGACTACTATGTTACAAATAGGAAGAAAATGTAAATACAATTTGAAACAAGCAATCATGACAGTCAAATTCACCGAAGCTGCTTCTTACCTGAGAATATCAGAGACGTTGTTTCAGCTAGGACCTGTAGACTACTCAGATGAGAACGTATGCACCAATAACTTCTCCTCTCTATCTGAGAACTAAAGATGATCAACTCCTGGGCAGAGGGGGTTTTGTACGATGACGGAAATGAGACTATGGATATTTTTCTAACTGCTGGACTCGTTTTTCCATGCCATTCACGAGCTCATTACGCCTTTCAAAAAAATGTTTCCACGTACAAGACCCGCATGACGACTAACAAATCAAAAAGTGACTCTTAGACACCTTAACCCTGACCTTAACACACCCTCAGTGTTATGATGTTTGTTTCAACCCAGCTGAAAATAAACAAAAAATACAAAGTGAGGGATCAATACATTTATTCATAAAGCCCTTCTTACATCAGCTGACGTCACAAAGTGCTGTACAGAAACCCAGCCTAAAACCCACATCAAGCAATTGCAGCTGCAGAAGCACAGTGGCTAGGAAAACTCCCTAGAAAGACAGGAAGTTCCAGACATTTCAGGGGAATTGCCCTAAGCCCTCACCTCCGATCTAACGGTCCCAGACGTGCTCATGGGATTGAGATCTGGGCTCTTCACTGGCCATGCAGAACACTGACGATTCTGTCTTGCAGGAATAACGCACAGTACGAGCAGTATGGCTAGTGGCATTGTCATGCTGTAGGGTCATGTCATGATGAGCCTGCAGGAAGGGTACACACGAGAGGAAGATGTCTTCCCTGTAACGCACAGCGTTGAGATTGCCTGCAATGACAACAAGCTCAGTCGATGATGCCGTGACACACCGCCCAGACATGATGGCATTCAACCCCATCGATCCGCCTCCAGAGTACAGGCTCGGGGTAATGTTCATTCCTTCGACGAAAAACGCGAATTGGACGCATCACCCCTGGTGAGAAAAAACCGCGACTCGTCAGTGAGAGCACTTTTTTGCCAGTCTGTCTGGCCAGCGACGGTGGGTTGAGCCCATAGGCCACATTGTTGCCGGGTGATGTCTGGTGAGGACTGCCTTACAACAGGCCTACAAGTCACAGTCCAGCCGCTTCTCAGCCTATTGCGGACAGTCTGAGAACTGATGGAGGGTTTGTGCATTCCTGGTGTAACTCAGGCAGTTGTTGTTGCCATCCTGTACCTGTCCCGCAAGTGTGATGTTCGGATGTACCGATCCTGTGCAGGTGTTGTTACACGTGGTCTGCCACTGCGAGGTCGATCAGCTGTCCATCCTGTCTCCCTGTAGCGCTGTCTTAGGCGTCTCACAGTATGGACATTGCAATTTATTGCACTGGCCACATCTGCAGTCCTTATGCCTCCTTGTAGTATGCCTAAGGCACGTTCACGCAGATGAGGGCAGGGGCATCTTTCTTTGGTGTTTTTCAGAGTCAGTAGAAAGGCCTCTTTAGTGTCCTACGTTTTCATAACTGTGACCTTAATTGCCTACAGTCTGTAAGCTTTAGTGTCTTAAGGACCGTTCCACAGGTGCATGTTCATTAATTGTCTATGGTTCATTGAACAAAGCATGGGAAACTGTGTTTAAACCTTTTACCATGAAGTTCAGTGAAGTTATTTGGATTTTTGCCAATTATCTTTGAAAGACAGGGTAACGAAAAAAGGCCGTTTCTTTTTTTTTCTGAGTTTATACTGTTGAAGTCGGATGTTTACGTACACTTAGGTTGGAGTCATTAAAACTCGTTTTTTCAACCACTCCACAAATGTCTTGTGAAGGGTCTATAGATCTTTACCTCTAGTGAATGGTCTATAGTTAATTACCTCTAGTGAATGGTCTATAGATCTTTACCTCTAGTGAATGGTCTATAGTTCTATACCTCTAGTGAATGGTCTATAGATCTTTATCTCTAGTGAATGGTATATAGATCTATACCTCTAGTGAATGGTCTATAGTTCTTTACCCTCTAGTGAATGGTCTATAGTTATATACCTCTAGTGAATGGTCTAATAGTTCTATACCTCTAGTGAATGGTCTATAGATCTTTATCTCTAGTGAATGGTCTATAGATCTAACCTCTAGTGAATGTTCTATAACTCTATGAATGGTCAATAGTTCTTTACCTCTATTGACTGTTCTATAGATCTTTACCTCTAGTGAAATGGTCCTATAGATCTTTACTCTAGTGAATGGTCTATAGTTATTTACCTCTAGTGAATGGTCTATAGTTCTATACCTCTAGTGAATGGTCTATAGTTCTTATACCTCTAATGTGTTAATGGTCTATAGTTCTATACCTCTAGTGAAGGTCTATAGTTCTTTAACCTCTAGTGAATGGTCTATGTTCTTTACCTCTAGTGAATGGTCTATAGTTCTATACCTCTAGTGAATGGTCTATAGTTCTATACCTCTAGTGAATGTCTATAGTTTATACTCTAGTGAATGGTCTATAAGTTCTATACCTCTAGTGAATGGTCTATAGTTATCTTTCTCCTCTAGTGAATGGTCTATAGTTCTTTACC
>NC_036851.1:23224558-23228380 GCF_002910315.2 Salvelinus sp. IW2-2015
AGTGTATATGAGTGTGTGTTGTATATGAGTGTGTGTATATGAGTGTGATATATGAGTGTGTGTATATGATAATGAGTGTATACATTATGACTGTGTGTATATGAGTGTGTGGTATATGAGTGTGTGTATATGAGTTGTGTGTGTATTGTCATGACGTTGGCCTGGGGGTAGGTGATGACAGTCATAAATACCTCTTTCCCCCCTCCCCGTCCCTCTTCCCTACTGATGTGACAAAGAAAAACCCTTTGGTTAACATAGAGATTCTGGGAACATCAGAAGTTGGGGAAATGAACTATATTCTGGTAATCCAACCAACTGTACATATGCGGTGGTACTTAAGGTATATTATGTCAGTTCGGTTGCCGCCTGACACATTCTCATCAATATAGAATGACATAAACGCTACTGTGAAAGTCTAAACGTCAGAGGTATCGGTTCACATGGAATTGTTGTTTAATTCAAATGCTTGAATATGAAATTATTTGTGAAGAGATTAAATTTAATTTTAGCTTCCAAATGAGAGATTTGGGTTTCATAAGTTTGGGCTTCTGCTCAACCAGTGGCCCGCCCCCTGTAAAGAGACATGGGTTACAAACTTTTCAGCCACACCCCTCTCCCTCCACTATATAAAGCCATTGACAAAAATATAACTTTCTGTTCCGGGTACATTAGGATGACGATCCGATGTCAGAATGGTTCAGATAATAACAAGAATTTACAACTTTCAGATGAGACTGAAGTAAGATGACGATTAATGTTGACTGCTATTGACGTAAAATATTTACTAAATCTTTAAGAGTTTTATTCGGAGAATAACAGCTCTATAAATATTATTTCGTTGGTGTCCCTCTCTAGGTATTACATTTAGATGATTAGTTCAATCAGTAATATTAATTACGGAGAAAGTATTTATAGAATAGACGTCATAGCAAATTAATCTGGCATAGCCAAAGACACGACAGTATATATGGGTGTGTGGATATAATATGTGTGTATACATATGACTGTGTGTTGTGTAGTACAGTAACAGTCAAAAGTTTGGACACACCTACTCATTCCAGGGTTTTTCTTTATTTTTACTATTTTCTACATTGTAGAAATAATAGTGAAGACATCAAAAACTATGAAATAACACATATGGAATCATGTATTTACCAATAAAGTGTTAAACAATTCAAGAAATTGTCAATATTCTCTAGTGTAGTCTAGGGCTGAGTCTCAATAGTCTGTTTATAGGGGTGTGTCATAGTTCTAGTGTCTAGGGGTGAGTCTCCAATAATCTCTAGTGTAGTCTAGGGTGAGTCTCAATATTCTCTAGTGTAGTCTAGGGGTGAGTCTGCAATATTCTCTAGTGTAGTCTAGGGGTGAGTCTCAATATTCTCTAGTGTAGTCTAGGGGTGGAGTCTCAATATTAGTCTCTAGTGTAGTTCTAGGGGTGATGTCTCAATAGTCTCTAGTTGTAGTATAGGGGTGAGTCTCAATAGTCTCTTGTGTAGTCTAGGGGTGAGTCTCAATAGCTCTAGTGTAGTCTAGCGGTGAGGTCTCAATAGTCTCTAGTGTAGTCTAGGGTGTGTCTCAATAGTCTCTAGTTGTAGTATAGGGGTGAGTCTCTCAATAGCTCTTGTGTAGTCTAGGGGTGAGTGCTCAAGTAGTCTCTAGTGAGTCTAGGGTGAAGTCTCCATATATACACACACTCATATACACACAGTATCCTAAAGGACGTGTTTGTGTGCATGTGTGTTCCAGGGAACTACCGTAATGCCCATGACGTGCTGTTCTGTATGTACACTGAGCTGCAGACACAGAAGATCAGAATCCCTGCTGAGATGAACACCAACCTCATGATCCTCCACTCATACATCCTGGTTAAGGTAGAACTACACTACCCAGCATCCTCTACTGCTCTACCACTACACTACCCAGCATCCTCTACTGCTCTACCACTACACTACCCAGCATCCTCTACTCATACATCCTGGTTCAGGTAGAACTACACTACCCAGCATCCTCCATTCATACATCCTGGTTAAGGTAGAACTACACTACTGGGGGCCAGTAATGATACCTGATGCTGTGATTATGGATTGATTCATGTATTGACTGGTTGATGTATTGACTGGTTGATTGATTGATGTATTGGTTGATTGATGTATTGGTTGACATATTGGTTGATTTATGTATTGTTTGATGTATTGGTTGATTGATGTATTGGTTGATTAATGTATTGGTTGGTTGATGTATTGGTTGATTGATGTATTGATTGATTAATGTATTGGTTGGTTGATGTATTGGTTGGTTGATGTATTGGTTGGTTGATGTATTGGTTGATTAATGTATTGGTTGATTAATGTATTGGTTGGTTGATGTATTGGTTGATTAATGTATTGACTGGTTGATGTATTGGTTGATTAATGTATTGACTGGTTGATGTATTGATTGATTGATGTATTGGTTGGTTGATGTATTGACTGATTGATGTATTGATTGGTTGATTGATGTATTGATTGGTTGATTGATGTATTGATTGGTTGATGTATTGGTTGGTTGATATATTGACTGGTTGATGTATTGACTGGTTGATGTATTAGTTGATTGATGTATTGGTTGATGTATTGATTGATTGACGTATTGGTTGATTTATGTATTGACTGGTTGATGTATTGGTTGATTGGTGTATTGATTGATCGATGTATTGATTGATTGATTGATGTATTGACTGGTTGGTGTATTGACTGGTTGATGTATTGGTTGATGTATTGATTGATTGATGTATTTACTGGTTGATGTATTGATTGATGTATTGATTGATGTATTGATTGATTGACTGGTTGATGTATTGATTGGTTGATTGATTGATGTATTGGTTGATTGATGTATTGGTTGGTTGGTTGATTGATGTATTGGTTGATTGATGTATTGGTTGGTTGATTGATATATTGATTGATGTAGTGGATGATTGATTGACGTATTGGTTGATTGATGTATTGACTGGTTGATGTATTGATCGATTGATGTATTGGTTGATTGATGTATTGATTGATGTATTGGTTGATTTGATGTATTGACTGGTTGATGTATTGACTGGTTGATGTATTGGTTGATTAATGTATTGACTGGTTGATGATTGATTGATGTATTGACTGGTTGATGATTGATTGATGTATTGACTGGTTGATGTATTGGTTGATTGATGTATTGGTTGTTTGATGTATTGGTTGGTTGATGTTTTGATTGGTTTATGTATTGATTGATTGATGTATTGGTTGGTTGATGTATTGGTTGATTGATGTATTGATTGATGTATTGGTTGTTTGATTGATGTATTGGTTGGTTGATTGATGTATTGGTTGGTTGGTTGATGTATTGACTGGTTGATGTATTGATTGATTGATTGATGTATTAGTTGATTGATGTATTGATTGATGTATTGGTTGATGTATTAGTTGGTTGATGTATTGATTGATTGTTGTATTGATTGATGTATTGACTGATTGATGTATTGGTTGTTTGATTGGTGTATTGGTTGGTTGGTTGATGTATTGATTGATGTATTGGTTGATTGATGTATTGGTTGATGTATTGATTGATTTCAGATCCATGTGAAGAGAGGGGAGCATCTGAAAGCAGCTCGCATGCTCATCAGAGTTTCCAACAACATCAGCAAATTCCCCTCCCGTGAGACACACACACACACACACACACACACACACACACACACACAGCATATGATGTGTTGTTCATTTCCCCCCTGTCTGTGCGTCTCTGTCTGTCTGTCTGTCTGTCTGTCTGTCTGTCTGTCTGTCTGTGTGTCTGTCTCTCTGT
>NC_036851.1:23228480-23301500 GCF_002910315.2 Salvelinus sp. IW2-2015
GGTGTTATATAGTAAGTAGTGAGGTGGGGTGGCGTTATATAGTAAGTAGTGGGCTGGTGTTATATAGTAAGTAGTGGGGTGGTGTTATATAGTAAGCAGTGGGGTGGGGTGGTGTTATATAGTACGTAGTGGGGTGGGGTGTTGCTATATAGTAAGTAGTAGGGTTGGATATTGTTATATAGTAAGTAGTGGGGTGGGGTGTACCTGGTATGTCCCCTGTAGTGTTCCCACCAGTAGTGTGACCTCCTCCACCACAGACAAGTCATGCTGCAGGTCCTGGAGTTCTTGGTAAAGCCGTGGAGGACCCAGGATCACTTTCCCTGTGGTCAACACACAACACAGCCTTTCACACTACAGTGCACACATCAACAGTTTACACCAGTTAACACGTCACACACATCAATGCTTGTCTCCTAAAGAAATCTTGAAACATCTCAAGGTCAAACAACAATCCCCAAATGGAACTGCATTTCAAGACTTTCCTGAACTACAATAACTAGTGGAAGTGATAAAGAAAACTTGCGCTTGTTGAAACTCTGGTTCCACTAAGAAAGGAGTTCAATGTGTGATGGATCGATCACCACCGTTATTTGTTGAACAGTCTGAATAAAGTCGGGAGTCTGAATGTATAACTAAAAAGCAGATAGAGAGAGGCCATTTGGAGCTATATGATGCCCTTTTCTCAAACAAAAGGAATGCAGGTGTCTCATTAGACGTGAGATTCAACAATCGATTTTGAAGCACACTCTTTAAAGTCTACCTCTCCAACCTCAGGGAATCAATAGCTCTACCTCTCACTGCCAGCCTCCCTAATGCCCTGGTCCACATCTCTACACAAGGCTCCAGGAGCACAACACAATTCAATGTTGCAGCAAGATGTAGCTGTAGCGTTGTCCTGTGCTGTCATCACAACCACATAATCAAATAGCAGTCCGGCTTTGGCACAAGGCAGGTAACTGAAGCATGGCCCTTTGTGGGAATCTAGTGGCTGTGTAAAGCCAGGGGGTGTCTGTGTGGCTGTATCGACAAATAGTCAGAGAGTGGAGAGAGGCAGGTATTGTTCTCTTAAGAGAGCCTTTGTAACCTTTAGTGCAGAGGAGGCTGGCGAGCGGAGCTATAGGAGGACGGGCTCATTGTGATGGCTGGAATGGAATAAATGCAACGGTATCAAACGCAACTATATGGAAACCACATTGAACTCCGCTCCATATATTCCATTCCAGCCATTACAATGAGCCATCCTCCTGTAACTACTCCCACCAGCCTTCACTGATTTAATGGGATCTCTCACACGGACGGGTACAGACATCTGACATCTGTGAGACACGATCAATAGCAGACACATCTGAATATAAAGAGGTGTGCCTGCCATGAGTCTCTGTAAACAATGGCTTCCCTGTAACTGTGGGGCTTTGGGATTCGCTGGCACACAGGTCCGCTGTGTCCCCGCCTGCCTAGAGTTGGCCCCAGCCCCAGAGGTGAATGTGCTGAGTTGTAATCCAGCGTAATCCCGTTGGTGTGGCGGGATTGGTTTTCACACTCAGACACGGTCATTCACACTGGCCGCCAGGCACGAAGCAGCAAGGCTGGGCTGAGCCCACAGGGGCCCCTGCCCTTCCTCCCAGAGGCAGCCGCTTCATGTAACAACAGCCAGCAGGAATCTTCATCCTCAGCATATAGTCCAGCTGGTGCTGCATCCAGCTCTGGGAACTAACCTGAGGGAATTTACAGCAGCCACTGTTTCCAAATCCCCAATATATCAAATCTGCACCAAAGCCATAGACTAATCCCCATCCAAACCTGGACACCAGCTCACTGCATGTAGATGAAGCATAGATTCAGTGTAGCATTGCTTTGCATCGCAGTCTTGTGTCAGTATCAGTATAAAAAAATAACTCTGTAATGGTGGCAGGGAGAAGGTAAGCCTGTGTGTCGGTACATGGGGATGGCACAAGACCAGACACAGTGGGGATACAAAACAGTTGCCCACCTTGGTCTCTGCACAATGGAGGGACAGAGAGAGAGAGAGAGAGAGAGAGAGAGAGAGAGAGAGAGAGAGAGAGAGAGTTGAGAGATCCCTGTAGTTCCCAGAAGGCCAGCCTTCTCCATCAATAAGGAAGGGCATCAGGGCCTGCAGGAGATGAAAAATGAGCCCATTTCTCGCCAAGCCGTGGGAGTGTGGGATTTAGGCCGGACCCCCACACAGGGGACGGGGAACTATAAATAGACGTGGCAGTGGCAGGCTGGGAAACAATTCAGCAGATGCACAGAGGAAGATTCCTGGAAAGGCATGATTAAGGAGATGGCTTGCATTGGGCCCATGCAAAATTCTAAAATGAACCATCCTGGAGAGAGCGAGAGAGCGAGAGAGCGAGAGAGAAATAGCAAGTGAAAGAGCGAGAATCATAAGTCAAATGTCTACTGATGATCTGGTACTTCTGATCCCAACCAAGGAGGGCCTACAGCAGCACCTAGATCTTCTGCACAGATTCTGTCAGACCTGGGCCCTGACAGTATATCTCAGTAAGACAAAAATAATGGTGTTCCAAAAAAGGTCCAGTTGCCAGGACCACAAATACAAATTCCATCTAGTCACAGTTGCCCTAGTGCACACAAAAAAACAATACATACCTTGGCCTAAACATCAGCGCCACTGGTAACTTCCACAAAGCTGTGAACAATCTAAGAGACAATGCAAGAAGGGCCTTCTATGCCTTCTAAAGGAGCATCAAATTTGACATACCAATTAAGATCTGAGTAAAAATACTTGAATCAGTTATAGAACACATTGCCCTTTATGGTTGTGAGGTCTGGGGTCCGCTCACCAACCAATAATTCACAAGATGGGACAAACATCAAATAATTCAAGCAGAGCAGAATAAGTCCGATTCCCGCTAATTATCAAAATCCAGAAAAGAGCTGTTAAATTCTACAACCACCTAAAAGGAAGCGATTCCCAAACCTTCCATAACAAAGCGATCACCTACAGAGAAAGGACCCTGGAGAAGAGTACCCTAAGCAAGCTGGTCCTGGGGCTCTGTTCACAAACAGACCCCACAGAGCCCCAGGACAGCAACACAATTAGACCCTACCAAATCATGAGAAAACAAAAAGATAATTATTTGACACATTGGAAAGAATTAACAAAAAAACTGTGCAAACTACAATGCTGTTTGGCAGAATGCCTGACCACTGTGACTGACCAAAAATGAAGGAAAGTTTTGACTATGTACAGACTTGTGACCTGTTGCTACAAGAAAAGGGCAACCACTGAAGAACAAACACCATTGTAAATACAACCCGTACTTATGTTTATTTCTTTTCCTTTTTTTCCTTTAACTATTTGCACATCGTTACAACACTGTATATAGACATAATATGACATTTGAAATGTCTTTATTAATTTGGAACTTGTGTGAGTGTAATATTTACTGTTCACTTTTTATTGTTTATTTCACTTGTATTTATCCATTTCACTTGCTTTGGCAATGTAAACATATGTTTCCCATGCCAATAAAGCCCCTTGAATTGAAATTKAATTGAGAAAGAGCGAGAGAGAGAGACAGAGAGAGAGAGAGAGAGGAGAGAGCGAGAGAAGGGGGTGATAGACCCTTTAATGTCAACTTAAATCATCCCGCAGTGTTGCAGTAAACTTTTAAGACTTTAAGGCTTAATCTTCAGAGAATCTAAACCTAATCTTGGCATCCCTGTTAAACTGTTGCTGTTCACTGAGCGTGACACGGTCAGACGCTGCTGTAAAAGGTGCCATTAATATTTAAAGGCCGTTCCATTACATCATGATAAGGCTTTGTATCTCCTTCTTCCCATAGCACATTTATCAAGGATCTCTCCACCAATCTGTACGCACAACAGAGTTTTGTGAGGGGTGAAAAAAGACCTGTTTCACCATTAGATTCCTATCTAGTGCTGCTGCTTCTCTAATTGGAGTTTGAGAGGAAGGGAATAATCTCTGCAGATTGATGACACCACTCCAGATATGTTTGTGGTCTATCAGAGAGTGAAATGAGACTGTGGAGGGTGCAGCTCTGTTTTCCCACTGTATCTCTCGCAGATAAAAACAGCCCAGGCAAATGGAACCAAGTGACCATCATCGCTATTCTTTTCACAAACACATCCTCAATCAGAGTGACAGCGCTGCGTCACCAGAATTCACTGGGATAGTTCACAGTAGCAAACAGATTAGAGGGCTGTGCTGAGTCAGACCATGGGGCTGAGACTAGGAGTCTGGCCAAGTGATGAGCTGGACTACAGGGATAGAAAGGCGATGGATGGATGACTCAGTAGGTTTACCAACCTGGGGGACAGGCACTGCCAGGGTGCTTGGCACCGCCATGTTGGAACAGGGTCTCCTTGGCCTGGGAGGCCTCCTGACCCACCTCCACTACCTGGACCTGCAGCAGGGGGGCACTCCACTTCATGGTGTATTTAGGACCAACAGGGACTAGGCTGCTGATATCAAGGGGCCCCCTGGTGGTTGAAAAGAGAAGAAAACAAGCAAACAAGTCAACGTTTCTCCCAGCATCCCTCTCTTTCTAACAGCAGCACTAATCCCAAACCACCAACAGGAGGAGAACTGAGGTATAGCTCCTTATATTGTCACATAAAGAGCTGAGGAGCTGAATTGGAATCCTTCTGATCAGCTGTGTTCACGGCAGAAAGCGGGACCCCCGGCTCTGAGCAGAGTTAATTTCATATTCATATATTCCTGTAATCACGCATACAATCAACGTTGTGATCACTTTGTCAAGATTCTAGAGGGCAGGCAAAGTCAACTTCAGGGGAATCAAGTTGAACGAAACATGGGGTGATAACTACTTTGAAGGCTGAACAAGAGAGCTTTGAGGTATGAACGTCTCAAACAGGAGCTTTGTAAATGGAGGAAAATATTTGCTGTTTACCTTTAGCTCTGAGACGATGTGAACAATGGCGCTGTCATAGAGGATAAATTGTAGAGGGACCAAGAAATATTTTATGTCAGTGATCTAGGACTCCTGTTGCTCTAGTTAAGCTGCCTGCAGTTTGTTTAAAGCTGATAAAGCTCCTGTTTCTCCAGATAGTGCTAGAGAACGCCTATTAGCTATTACTCTTTGCTATGCAGTTTGCCTAAATATATCCCTGTAAAGCTTTGTAGGCTGAGCCTTGTGGTGCTGCTGCTGTGGAGCTGGGAAGGTGTTTGTGTATTCAGACTGTAGAGCTGTTTAGCAGAACTCACTCTACTCTACAGAGACACCACTTACTTGACGTTGATGTTGGCACAGATGAGGATATCGTTGAAGAGGAAGACTTTGCGCTCCTTAGACTTCAGGACCTGGCCTCGCTCCCCATACACCGTCTCAATCAGAGTCTCACAAAGCACCAGCAACCCCTGGTCTGAGTTCAGTTGCTAAAGGGGCAGAGTAATCAGGACACTGTCTCATAAGGCACATCACAAATGGCAAATTCTCCAGTGTTTCAGTTCAATTGCTAAGGAGCACAGCAGGCAGGCTAAAGACTGGTTAAGTGAGTGCCTCGTTGGGGATCAGTGTCAGATCAAGGGAGATTTGTCCAGTCAGGGCACACAGAACACATTCACATGCTAAGACACACACACAGTGGCGACCTGTCAGTCAGAGCAGGTGTTTTGAGCCCCACCTGGTTTTTGTTTGGGCCTGTTTTGCATGTTATTTTGGCATTAATACATGTCACATATCAGTATACAAACATTGTAAAAAAAGAATGTATAAATTATTGACTTAATAATAAAGCAGAATACAAACATGGTCTCTTTTTTGCTTTCTTGAGTAAGGGAGCTCTAAAATGCAGGTGTTTCAGCCTAGCTCAGTGCTTTCTGTGGTGGAGGGGCAGCCAGCGGAAAATATGGAGCGTAGGGGTTGGTAATGTACTCTAGTTGCACCGTGATTGGCTCAGTGTTCTGTTACACATGTGGACACTACGTCAACGCAAAATTTAAAGGTAGAGAGAAAATTCGAGCCACTTGGGTGCTGCCATGGAGTTACGTTAGAAGAACCCATCCAAGAAGGCTCAAAGTCATTGGTCACAGATACAATTACATCAAATCACGGTATATCTACAGTAGTTTTGGACTGATCATGTCAACATCATACTTTCAAAATCTTAGCAAGCTAGCAGTCATCATCATGAATCAAGTCGACAATCTATCGGCAAATCCTTTTCAATCCTTGTCATATGAAGATAAAAAATTCAGAGAAATTATAGATAAAACGTATCGGTGCTCAATGGACATAAACATTACACAACAAGTTGGAAATCCCAAATTCAACAATGAGTGGTTTGGAAGGAATCAGTGGTTAACTGCAAGCATTGCAAAGCAATCACTAGCCTGCTATTCAGTGGAGTGGGTGTGTGGTCCCATGTCTGGGTTTAAGGGTCTCTTTTCCAAGCTTAAACGGATAAATAATCCAGCATGACTTCTGCCGAACTCAAAACATCTGGAAACTCGTAACTGGGAAATCTGAAAAAAACTAGGTCCGACTAGGAAAATAGGTTTTGAACGGTCATCTAACTCGGAATTGCAAGTCGGGAACTCGGGTCTCTTTCTAGAGCTCCGACCTGAAGATCACTGACGTCATGACTCAAACTTGTTTTTTGTAGAGTTCAGAAGTTCACCAGCACCATAAATCCAGAGAATGCCAGACTTTGATGACAACATTTTCCCTCGAAGGACCGCCGCGCCACCTTCCTGTTCAAGTGAGCAAGGCACAACAAGGTGAGTCCAAAAATGTATTGTATGCTGCTGCATAAATGATGTAATATGCCAGGGAGATATGTACTGTATACTGTAGCTAAGAAAGTAATACTAAGTGTATGTTGTGTAGTAAGCTGTTAGTAGTCCATGTGCCTCAATCTTTTGGTCCCTTTTTGGCTCGTCATTTCGCCTACTGTTCTGACTTGGTAGTGCACATGTAGCCTATAGCCTGTTTTAGAGAAATGTAGTCCTTGAATATTGTAAGAGCTTTCATTGTCTGCTTATATTCCCCCTTTATTTATCCTGTGGTTCTGACTTGGTGTACAGGGAGAATACTGTACGAATGGCCCATGTTCTGAATTCTGTCGCTGTACATTTCAGAAGTGCTGAACAAATAGTTATATTGACTACGTCCATCCTAGCTCACTCATTAATGTCTTAATCGAAATTACGGATTGCTTCTTATCGTCCCCTTATGCCATAGTTTGTACATCTCAGATGTCAGTATAAACCACATTTGTTGAAGCAAGTCAGCCATATCAGTGCTGGGTTTTTTAAAGGCAGTAAATGAGGCTGAATGAACTGTTTCGCTGCCAGACAAGGCTCCTCTGATAGCCAGGTGTAGCAGTGGTAAGGTGTTGGGACTGCTTGTTGGGACACTGCTGTTTGGACAGCTTTATGTAGGCCCTAACAGTTTGTTGGCACCATTATAGAGCAATTAATGTATTGTTTAGTGCAGTTTCTTTTGCCCCACCAAGATCTACATGCTAAAATACCCACTATATACACACATACACAGACACATGGAAATATGCACAGAAATGTCTTTGTATACTGCAGTATGTGAGAACACACAAGACATACTTTTCCTAAGGTAAATATGGCAAGGGTAATCTAATAGAAAGCATTACTTGGTTCAGTCAATTTTATGTCCAGCTGAATCAATACAGTCAGTTTTATGTATTCGAAAACAATCTTCTGAAAAAAAGAGTCATTACAACTACAGTAAAACAAAAGACTGAACTGATGGTAAAGTACAAATATGCAGCTCAGATAGTGTCCCACTCTGATGTTTCTGTTTGCTCTATAGAAACACAATTTTTATGAATAATAATAATAATAATCTGTGTTTTGTCCATTTTTCAATGCACAGTGCTCTACATCCCATCACATCTCACAAAATGGATTGTTATATCTGTGGAGAATCAGTAGCTGTGCTTGGCTTTTGTTCAGATGGCTTGGGAAATGAGTCATTAGTCAAACAGTAGCCTGTCTTCTATGATCACAGAACTACAGCACCCTCCAGAGGCAGAGAGACGTAAGTCATGGAAGGCCCCTCTGAAAAGTCCCAAGTGTCAACAGTGTGTGTGCATGTGTGACTGTTTTGTGTGAGTGTGTGTCTGAGATATAGAGTGAAACGGAAACCTCAGCCTGTTCCCACTCACAGTGTTATCTCCCATATTCCACTGACTTAGATACTTAGTGACAAATAATTAATATTTCAATGGATAGTTATGGGATAATGGAAGAGAACTGCTTCCTATTGAAATTCTGCAGTCTCACCGCAGTAAATAGAATTCTGTGTGGAGCTGACGAGATTGGCCGAATCAGCTCATCTCAGGGCTCTGGAAAATTCACCACCATGGACCAATAGAAAGAAAGAGAGAGGGAGGCACAGAGGGAGGGAGAGGGAGAGAGGGAGATGATGGGCTCCAGGTGGGGACAAAGAGAGGGAGGAAGAGGGAGAAAGTGAGCAAGAGAAAGAGAGGGAGAGGGAAGAAAAGAATAGCAGAAGGAAAGGAGGGGGGAAATGATAGGGAGAAGGACAAGGAGAAATGGGGAGATATAGCTTCCAATTAAATGTCTCATTTACCCCTTAATTCCTCTTATTCAAAAATGCATTTGTTCAGATTTGCAGCGTCTGGACTGTAATTCCAGTGTGGTAATGGAGAAGAAACGCCCCTGCCGTGGTGTTTAAACACTGTTCAGGGGCCATAATGGACATAATATCTGGGCAATGATTTTTCGAAATAAAAATGCTTTTCTAGACTAATGTTTGGGAAAGTAATGTAAGTGATGGGTATATATGCTAATGCATAGGTGTTTGGCTCATGCTGATAACACAGAGGAGGTAGAGGAAGGGCTCTGGGGTTGAGCCACACAGTAAGCAGGTTGATTACTCTGTGTGTGTGCGTGTGTATGTGTCAGTGTCTATGTGTCGGTTTGTATGTGTCGGTGTGTGCTTGTGTCAGGGGGTGCGTATGTGTGCATGTGCTTGCGTACATGTGTATTGCAGTGTTTCTGTCACCTTGCTGAGCGAGCGGTCGCTGACACTGCGTGCTAGCTGCTGAGTCTCAGCTATTTGGTCGGCCACACGCTTCTGTTCATTCAGCTTCTCGGCCAGCATCTCCAGTTCAGTCAGAGCCAGCTGCAGAGGCAGGCGGTCTACGTGACCCTTAGGTGTGTTCTTCAGCATGTCCTGACAGAGAAACAGTGAAGAGAGAAACAAACACTAAATAAAGTGAAGAGGTGTTGGTTTGTGTGTAAGCGTGTGTGCGCATTGTTTTCTGTGTTTTTACAGCCCAGAGCCTGGTAAGCACATTGTTCTCATTTTCATATTTCTTTTAAAAAATCCAAGTATTTATTGAGTTTCATCCCAGATCTATGTGTCTGGCTTACCTGCAACTGTGTGTGCTTGTGGACCTGCATAAATAAGGCCTTGTATTCTGTGTGTGAGTCCCAAAAGAGTTTCAGTGCTTTGTTTAGTTCCCTGTGTAATATATGATTTAACACAGACACTCCCTCTCCAGGGTGCTGAGTTTGAGGCAAGAGGAAAATGCCTCATTCACATTCATAACTTATCTTTTGAAGTGATGGATAATCAACCCCTACTTATGGATAGAATGAGGTACTGCAGTTCCAGTACGCAAGTTGAAATCAAAATCTTTCCACACACAATGTTGAGACAGGAAAAGTAAAGGAAGACAAAGAAGCCTACTGCATGAAAAGCTTATATGGTTAGGCTAGATAGGTAGAACCATGCATGGTGTTATACCGTATCTCATGTATTTAGCAGTTTTCAATGGCTCAATGTATCATCACATGTGTTAATCTCTTGATTAGGTCCATAAAACATTGTGTGGTGTTAATCTCAGATTGTTTATCCGTTCGTTTTCTCATATGACATTATCTTGTCAATGTTAGCAGTGAAGGTGCTGGTAAAGACATATACCTGCAGTAAAAGGATGAACTGGGGAAAGCGTTGGATGGGCTTCACCATGAGGCCGTACAGGGTGATCCGGTCAACACTGGACGCCTGCTTCTTCTACACAACACAGGATAAGACGCTTTAGATAAACAGCATACCATAGTAAAGTCAGGAGATAAGCAAAAACACAGAGAGAAAGACCCCTCTAGGCACCTTTTATTCAGAGGACAAGATATGGAGAGTGCATGAGTGTGGGAGTAGGAGTGGGTTTAGGTTAGTAAGGTGTGGAGAAACAGAATCTGGTGGCTGTGCTGGTCATTAGAGATTTGGGAAGTGGATGTGTTCACATGCCACATCTATTTCTATGGGCACAAGCACTGTTCATGAAACAAACTGTTCACACCCCACATGTTGGTGGAGAGAAAATGTTGCAGTTTTAAAGCTTATTTCCTGCAATTCTACACATTTTGTCATGGGGTGCAGAATTGTTTTTGCCGTTTTAAAGCGACTTTTCTTGCAATTCTATACATTTTGCAATGTCTAATGTGTATTCATGTGAAATTTGAGCGACTTGAACATTACTACAAAATGTTGAAATTGCACCTTGTCTATTCTACTATTACAACTTTCAAGAGTAAGTTGAAGCCGGACTGAGTTCCTTAAATATACTGTATGTTTTATACTTTTTTTGTGGGGGGGCGGGGAGAGTTGTGAGAGTTGCTAATTGGTGCAATATAAATATTCTCTATGATTAGTGCAGTGTATTGCAACAAGTAAACACAACCAGGCCAGCTTGAAAATATTTGAATAAAGCAACTACACTTTTATGTAGTTGCTGTCCGCAACCCAAGGAAAACTAATTAGCATAATAAAAAATTCCCATAAAAATCCCTCTATGGAAAGAGGTGTTCTCCGTTTTGCTCTACAACCTCCACAAGTATCAGGAGACTGGTCTGAAGTCGGTACAGCCGATCTGCCAACTTCTGTCTGTAGCATCCGAACCGGATGTGACCCCTCACACTAATATGACCCCTCTGTGCAAAAGTGAGACTCTGATGAACATTTACATGCTCAGGCTTCACAAGTCTCGTCTGAAGGTCCGTCGGTACCRGTTGAAAAAATGTATGGAAGTATATATGGAGTTTGTTTAATGCCAAAAATATGGGGTTAAATACATGTTGAAAAAACAAACAAATATTTATTATATCTCTCAGATATAGGAGAGACAATTCAGAACAAACTTCCTTTTGATATGTTTTTGAAACTATCTGTTGTTCCATGCAGTGAATCTGTTATTCAATGTGTATGTATGGGCTAATAGCAGTAAGGCCAAAAATAATTGTTCATCAAATAATTGTTCATTTTCAATTCAAGGGGTCTTAAAATTCAAAATCAAATAGCTAAATGATCCTTGGTATGAGCTTCTTAAAACAATTCCGTATAGCTTAGTAGACCCCCCTCTTCCCCTCGCCCGGCTTAGACAGTGCTTAGACTCTGATGGGTTAACCAAGTATCAAGACACCAGTAGAATTATAGTATGAGGGCCAAATTAAATAGTAGATGAAGGTCGACAGTGACCGTGGGTTAGAGGGTATTGAAAGAACAATAGAGAAAGAAACATGGACGGTTCTACTTTGTGACTCACCTTTAAGAATTCCAGGAAAGCTTGTTTGGACATGCATGCCTTTTTTACGAGGGCCATGGCATTGGTGAAGTTATTGACATAGTCGCTGTAAACATCTAGCACCATCGACTTAGAAAACTGTAAAAACACAGAAAGGTGGTTATGGGAAACGCAAGAGAAACAATCCTTGGATTTCACATCAGAAATCTGTTGGGTTCTTCATGGAACAAGTTCATTCAGGAACTAGTCATGCTTGGTAATTTATTTGTTAAAGCATCTGACAACATTAAGTTCCTTGAAAGTCAGTAGCTCCACTGCTCATCTAACAATCCTATTCATGGAATGGAAGGGAAGAAAAGGGTAGAAAATTGCCATTTAGGTGTGGTATTTAAGACCCTGACCTGTTTACCATCCAGGAGACCAACACACACCCTTCACAATCCACAATCCTGCTGCGGCGGCACACAGTCATTCGCTCTCATTTGATTAAACACAAAGCAGGCTGCTGACGGCAGCAGTAGCTGGAGAAGCAGTAGCTGGGAAATTAGCCAGTCTCACAGAAATTAACCCTCTCCTTCATCTTCTCTGCAAGCCAGCCACAAACAACACACAGATAGTATGAGACCAACTAATAGCATAAAACATTAACAGCTGGGTAACAGATCAACTGTCAGGTGAAAAAGAGAAATGAATGAGGAGTGTTGAGTCCCAACCCCCAGCCTCCCTCCCACCTCTCAAAATAGGCCCATTTGGCTGGTGTCAGGATATCAATGGAACATTACAATAAACAAGGGCAGAGGGATCAAAATGGCATCTTTCATAGGTAAATAATCAGCAACCCTTATGGATGACCACGTTGTAGAGGGTCACAGCAGCACACTCATACATTAGTCCAATAGTCCTGTGCCAATGCTATAAGCACACATATTCAGAGTGTATTTGCTGCAGAAGATATATTCATCTCAGCTGTAATTGTCTCCATGTTTGAAGTTAGTGATGTTTGCTCAATTTTAAGTGCAGCTCATTATAACTGTGTCTGTGGAAATTGTCTTCTAATGCCCTACGGGAAAACTGACACACTCTCTCACGCACACGCACATGCACACGCACACGCACACGCACACTAACCGAGGCCACAAATAGGTCCCCAATCTTCTCACTGCTGTCCCACTCAGCCACACGTGACGCCAGTGCGATCTGGAACATGGAGTGACACTGAGTGATTTCCCGTAGGCGGTAAAATACAGGCCGGATCTTCCGTGGGCTCAGGATGCGTGGGTCCGCCTCCAGCAAGGGCCTCTGGTACTCCTGGGGAAATAGTATACCCAGGTTAACTTGGATTAGGTGTGCTTTACGGTGGAGAACGACATAAAACACAAGTAGGCCCTGATCATAAAAAGCATCACATCAATAGCAACATCTCTCAACAGATACAACAGCACCATCACGTGTGCCTTGGACCCTTAATGAAAGGTACATTGATGGAATCGTCAGTTAGTAACAATCTTATAAGTAGTTGCAATTAGTCAAGATGCTGTAGAGTATCAAACTAGTCAACTATGTAAAACGTGTGACTGCAGTGTCTTTTAAGATGAGAGGCATGGCTAATGTAGCCTGTACAATCAGAAACTGCCAGATGCAGTCAGCAGAAAATGAAAGTGAAAGCAATGAAAGTCAATGTTTGGAAACAACAATAGATGACAGACTAGTGCTGCTATTGTTGTTTTATGAGCCTCCCCTGCCCAACCACAAATCCTCCACAGCAAATGAATTATCGACAAGTGGAATATGGACATGGGGAATAACACAGGCAATTTCTGATATTACAGGACTGAAGTTGCAGTTCTTTATGCCTAATAATTGCGCTCTTGGCTTTTTTWAAATATATATTTCCTTTATCAGTGAGTTTGGACTTGAATGGTATGCAAAATCACAAAAAAGGCTAAACATCCCAAATTATCAAACATGCCACAACAAAGGTAATACATCATATGTTCACAGACAATATTTTCCAGAGCATAACCTCTCATTGATCACACCTGATCCCATTTCAGCAGGTGTGTCACTCTTCATCTGATAGGAGAGATAACGAATGATTCTCTCTCTGCCACAGAAAAAGAGAGACAACAGAAAAAAGAGTGAAACCCATGCTGTGATTCTGTGAAAACCTGACAGAGAGAGAATCTCTTTATTAGCATCAGCGGGGCACCACAGATGCAAAAGAAATCTATTTCATCATGATTATTTATGCGTAGCAAGCCTGGTTATTTGATAAATATCTCCAGTTTTCCTTTCAGCCTCATTCGTAAATGCTGAAAAGATGAACGTATTATTATCTGTCAGAGTAAGGGTAGGGTGGAGTGGAGGGGTGGGGCAGGGAAAAAAGACTTACCTCAAGGATTCTCCTGAGGGATTCAAGATAACTGCGCTCACTCTGAATGATGGAGCCCAGGATGTGACGTCTGACCACCTGAGGACAGAAGAGGCCAATCAGGAAACATACAGGTCGAAGGTCAAAGGTCACACACAGAAAAGGGCATGATGGGAGTTGATTGTATGCCATACAGCCTCAATTGTGTGTGACAGGTTGTTTGATAGTACTATTTTTTGGGTGGAGTAGCCTTGTATGCATGAGGCCTGGATTTACCTTGAGGTTTCCCTTGAAATGAGTAGCGCTGTACTTAACTGTAGCAGACATATTCCTCCCAAACGTACTACCGAGTCAGTGTTGGCAATAGAAAAATTATGTTTGCATCATTGCATGCATATAACATTACCTTAGAGATTCACAGAATCCTCTGACAGACACACACACACACACAGAGACAAACAAACATATGTTATACACACATACAGACCTGCTGGCTGCTCAGTCCCTCAGGCATAGGGCTCAGCTGTGCAGGAGGATGTTTCACATCTGACACAGCCACATCCAGGTACCCTGCGTCATCCTCCACATCCTCTGCACAGGGGCACACACACACACACACACACAGAGACACACACACACACACACACACACAGAGCTTTCATATCTCAACTGGAGTCACACTCCAATGTATTACCTCTAAAACATGAAGAGATTAGCACTCTGCAAGAAAAACTCAGGAGGGAAAAATACATTTTAAACAATACTATATCTCAGTAGAAGTAAAGAGGCGAACAGACAGTACGTCTTCAAAAACACGTTCAAACACTCGGACTTCTCAGCTTCAGTACGAATGTGTTCAAAAAGCACTTCCCTGCAGCCATACAGACACAGATACTAAAACTGCTTTTCGCCAGCCAGCACCATTCCAATTAATGATTTTGGAACAATAATAGTGTCTCAGTATCAGAAATATAAAATGCTGCACATATTCCCCCTGATCAACAGCTAAAAATAGAACCACTGGTCTGTTTGATTGTTTGAAGATTTGTTTGAGTCGTGGCTCTGTTATCTGTGGTTTCTAGAGCTGCTCAACACTCCATTAATGGATGGTAATCTGGTTCCATTGTGAAACGAGGCTTCCTGGGGTGCAGCCTCTGTCACGTGAGATTTTCTGCCCATTGCTCTCCTACACATCAAAACCTTCAGTTGGCCACAACATCTGTCTTTAATGGGAGCGAGCCAGCTCGACATATCCCGGCTGTTTTGTTTGAAATATCTTACATTGTTTAGATCATTTTTCCAGGAGTCTTTTTCTATTTTAAAGCTGGGATTGGAAAAGCAATGGGAAGCTTTCTCCTCTATCTGCCTTAACATTACTTTTGGCCCGGCTGGCATCAAACAATTTCTTCACCGCAGCTTAATTCAAAAGAGGCGACTGAAATGTATGTGAACTCCGATTTTCCACAGAAACTCTCACTTCACTACAAATTCAYACATATCGCTATAAGAGGGAGACTTTAATCTGACACAGTCATTTGGCAAACAGTCGGTTTGAATAACTTCTTCTCAGATTACCTGAGTGGTCCTTCTTGTGCAGGAAGGAGACTTTCCGCATAAAGGCTATTCTGGTCTTGTCCAGTCCATCCTTGGTCCCACTCCTGGCGGCATTCATTAGCTGATGAACCTGGTTCAAAAGGACAAAGAGACCAGAAGAGTTAGTCCACGAGGAGAGGGAGAGTGGAGCCAGGAAACACTGCACAGTAATCCACAAGGAGAGAGAGAGAGAGAGATGGGGCACTAGATGCATCCAGCCATTAATGCCGACATCTGCGCATCTCCGTAGGTCTAGTCTCTAATCAGGAAGTCTATGAGGAGATCATAGTGAGATTATGGTAGCAGACTGGGCTGTAGTTGTGGGGAGGTAGTGGAGTCATGCTCAGTGAGGCTACATTCATCTAACCACAAACCCCACTCTGAGCATCACTGAAGCCCTGCAGAGTCATGTAAAGCCTGCGGACCCAGAATACACACATGGTGACAGTATTTTTAAATTTTTAAATCATGTTGTGTTCTCTTACTGCCAGTGATATACCTTGGTGTCATGTTGTGTTCTCTTACTGCCAGTGATATACCTTGGTGTCATGTTGTGTTCTCTTTAACTGCAGTGAATATACCTTGGTATCATGTTGTGTTCTCTTACTGCCAGTGATTATACCTTGGTGTCATGTTGTGTTCTCTTACTGCCAGTGATATACCTTGGTGTCATGTTGTGTTCTCTTACTGCCAGTGATATACCTTGGTGTCATGTTGTGTTCTCTTACTGCCAGTGATTATACCTTGGTATCATGTTGTGTTCTTCTTACTGCCAGTGATATACCTTGGTTCATGTTGTGTTCTCTTACTGCCAGTGATATACCTTGGTGTCATGTTGTGTTCTCTACTGCCAGTGTATATTACCTTGGTGTCATGTTGTGTTCTCTTACTGCCAGTGATATACCTTGGTGTCATGTTGTGTTCTCTTACTGCCAGTGATATACCTTGGTGTTGTAGTTGTTTTTGCCACCCAGCCTCATGACTATTTCACATTTGGTCCTGGCACAACGCTCCCTCAGCTGATGCACGTCAGGAGAGTACTGCTACAGTACGGGGAAAGGTGTCAAAGCAGTGGGGTGTGGGGAATGTCAGGGCAGGTCGCATTAAACCACACAACAGGGCACAGGGATGAAGGAAGTAAGATGAGACGGCGGAAAATGGAGGGGAAATGATCAAGGCAAAACAAGCAAGGCAACAACAGGATTAATCACAAGTATGGAGAGCGGAAATTTAGAGCACTGCGCTGGTCATAGGGTAATGTCAGCCGAGGCTAATAGCACTGATCTTGGTGAAGGGAGTGTTGTGCAGGAGGGGAGGCGTGAGGCACACTCCTACTGTGATATTTATTACAGTAATGCCTCCATCGTTACTGCCCAAACATAACAAACAACTGTTCATAACAAGCAGGTCATCGCTCCCCTGTTCTGAGGATATCATTTCATACGATATTAGGATATTATTAAATTAAGTGGTATCAGCGTCTACAATACAAAAAATATGAGAAAATATTTAAGGGCATATTTTCCACATCTATGTACCAATAGCACCAGCTCAGGCAAATATTCCCTACAGACATACATGCAACAGGGATGAGACTGGACCAAGTCTGACCACATAGAATAGAGCACAACGTCAATGAGTAAATACTGCCCCCATGTGGAGGAGAGAGAGGCTACAGTCACCTACTGTATGGTTATAACCATAGATTTTATATATAACTGTTATAACATACAGCACCTAGACAGTGTCATGGCATTGGTGCCTTTCAAGTGACAAGGGAGCTTGTTTATTCTCAGGCCACAAAGCGAGATACAACCCACACAGACAGGGTTGATAAATTTTTCATGTTCTTTGTATTTTCCCTACCAGTTTCTCACATGAATAAAAAAGCATGCGTGGGGAGCAGTAACATTGGATGAAATATTCTCTTTGAGTCATGTCTTGTGCATTTAAGACAAACGCACAAAAGCAAACAGACAGACAGACAGACAAACAGACAGGCATAGATATACAAATGGAATACCATCTCTCCTACCTTGCTGAGGGTTGGTAGTTTGCACTCGGTATCAGACTGCTCTTCGTAGCTCTCAAACTCACTGGAGCTCCAATCATTGCCTGCACCCTGGGGCCCTTCTTCTCTGTGCACATCCTCATAGAGCATGTCCCCTGACACACACACACACAGAGAGATGTGCTGACATCAACACAGCACAAATACTGACAGTGCATTTTTAGACAGCAGACCCTCAAGCTTAATCAAGCACAAGTCAAGTTTTTTAAAAGGAACCAAATGACATTTTAACCCAAACCTGATGTCCATTGATCTGATGGTGCAGTACCAGACAAGGCACAATAAAAGCACTCAGTGGCCCCAGCCCCGGCACTTACCCCAGAGCTCACCTTCGTCAGGAGAGAGTGGTCCCTCACAGGGCACGTCATCATAGATCACCTCTAGGATCCCTGTCTGGGGCTCAGCATCAGCCTCAGCCTCAGCATCAGCCACATCTTCTGGGGAAGACAGTAAAGACCACTCACATTCACAACCCCTAACCATAGAGCCAAGAGGAGGGCCTCACACTGGTAATCTGGCAAAGCAACCAAACTTCAAGAGTATTGCACACTGCATTTTTCCCCCCATACATGCATTTGATTATGCCATCATTTCTGTTACATACCGTATATTTTGTAAATGTACATTTATGCAATCGTATTTGCATCAGTTCTGATTCATCTCAAACATCAAATACCTATTATTTTATTAGCAGTGACTTAAAAGGGAGATAGGCCTTGTGCGTTGCTGTTATGTGTGCTAGGTGTGCACTCTTAGAAAAAGGGTTCCAAAAGAGTTCTTCGGCTGTCCCCACAGTAGAACTCTATTTAGTTCAAGGTAGAATCCTTTTGGGTTCCATGTAGAACCGTCTGTAGAATGGATTATACTTGAACCCAAAAGGGTTCAGCCTGCAACTAAAAAGTGTTCTTCAAAGGGTTATCCTATGGGGACAGCCGAAGAAGCTTTTAAGGTTTTAAGAGTGTGGGATTGTGCTGTGGAATTGTGGCAGCATGATCCACCTTGTTTGTAATGGATCGAACCTATCTATCTCCACAGTCTGCAGAATTTGTCATTAACTGCTTTGAGAGTGTTTCAGCCTAATTTAGTTGAGGGGATTTATTGATTCGCTTTTAAATTGTGATTTGTCTGGAACGGTTCTTTATAAGCCCCAAACAATCCCTGGATTCAATTAATCTGATGAGAGATGTAGATTCTGACATGGATTAGCCAACACTGCTTTAAGGATCTAAATAACCTGGGACACAATCCAAGAGAGAGACACAGTGTTATTATACTACAATAGTGACTAACTGAGCAACACTCTCTGTGAAGAATGTGTACTGAATGAAAAGAGAATAACTGTATCTTGGCCATCAACCTGACTATCTGTAGATCTGGAAAGTAACTGACTCAGTCCTCTGGGAACTCTCATTGTTTCAAACAGCCTGGGTGTGTTTCTTCAAGCTCCCCCAGCAATCCCAGAAGGCGACAACTCAGGCAGGTTTTACCCTGGTTTGCTGAATAACTTTTTAGCACAGTATAACGTTGCTTTCTTCAGTTCGTCTTTGATGAATGTGTTCAAAGTCAAATTTGTAAAATCATAGAATTAGGGTAGTCTTGGGATTAAGACCCAAGATTTAGGGGGGTGTCTGGTGGCCATTTGATTAATTGTTCAGCAGTCTTATGGCTTGGGGGTAGAAGCTGTTAAGGAGTCTTTTTGTCMTAGAGGGAAAGTGCTATTGGTTGTTGGCTTTAAACAGTAAAAAGCTCATTAATCCCATAATAGCGCCAGTACTTAAGACATTGAAAACACAACCACTCATGCCAATTATCTCACAATAATAACACCCTAGCGAATCAGAAAACTGAGGTACACTACAATTTGGATATACTGTCCAAGCATGATGAAAACACCAAAATTATCATTATAAACAATATTGACAAAAACAGTAAAGGACATATGTGAAAGAGAACTAATGAGAAAGGTGAWATAATGGAGAAAGGTGTGGATTAGTCAGGCTCCATACAGTCTTTGAGTGGACCACCTTCAAAAAGCCTAATGTCACCATTGCTGACTGAGTCAAAATCCAAGAGCAATTTCCCTTGGTGGAAATAGACTAATAGTACACTATTGATCCTCATCCTGAATTAATGTAATTCATGTCTATGTGTAAATCAAATCATAGGAGGGAGAGAGTATGTATTAGCTGTTGCCCTCCATGAAGGTTACAGAAGATTACAGGCCAATACAGTTTTTACTGTAAAACAATGTCAACAAATATGCAATGCTACCAACAACAAGCCTTGTGGTGAAGGTTATGAAGGCTATACTGTAATTGATGTGAGCTTGCTCATGTCTGTCTATATCATGTTTCATGTGTCTCTGTACTATGCTGTTGTGTACCTTCAGAGTGTTCCCTCAGGATAGAGCTCTCCTTGGGCGTCTCCACACTATGGTCCTCCCAGTCAGTCTGCTTCTCCACAGGTAACGCCTCTCCAGGACCAGAACCTCCCTGGGCCTGCTCTCCCACAGAGGGTGCTGCTGCACTGGGCTCAACCAGCTCAACGGGGCCAGAGACCCTGGAACATACCAGACAGAGTAGTGAAAGCAGTTATGACCACTCTAGGCTGGGTGCTGTGTGGCTCATTACAAATTTAGTGCAGTGTGGATGAGGAGGGGAGGAAGAGAAGAAGGAGAAGGAGAGGTGGAGTAACCGGGGGCCAAGCACTGCCGTTCCAGCATGCTAACACTCCCATTAAACCTGGCACAGCACATATGTTCCTAGTGCAGCTCAGTTCTGCTAGGTTGGTCAGTCCTATTCACTGTGGTGTGATGATTCTGCTGACCGCTGTTGTGAAGGGTTGAGAGTCCTCTGGTCCAGGTGAACTCATGTGAGACCATGAATATGATCATGTGACCTTACCTCCAGTTTGTTATATTAACTGTGAGCTATGAAAGTTCCCCCTAAACTATACCCCTTGATCACCTGCCATATCTAAAGCCTGACCATAATAATGATTAGCTTTAAATAAAAACTGGCCTGTAATATTGCCTTTGACACAACTCCTAATAATACTGATCTTGTCGGTATTCTGTAAAGAGCTACCACTTGCTTATGTTTTCAAGCTACCAGTCAGATTTACAGCAGTCCTCCCACATTATACAGCTAGGTCTGGGATGAAGGAGAAACCAATCTCATTAAATGCATCCCTCCCACCATCCCTGTCGGCTATACCAACAGCCAGTAAATCAATCAGTCAGCAAGATACTGTACCTCTCCCCTGTTCCAGACATGCCTGACAGACCGCAGTAGTTATATAACTACGCAGATAAGTTGAGAAGGAAATATTTTGCAGCCAAATAGCTTGCGAGCAGCCTGTTGGCCAGTTGGCAAGACAACGATAAAGGTGTTAGCTAATGCTTGTTTGAGTAATGTTCAAACTTAAAATCCCCTCCCGAGTAATGTCCGCAAATAAAAGTTGCAAATCTTCACCTTCATTGGCTCCGCAAAGACACCAGACAGAAGACAGTTAGAAAGCAGCTCACATGCATTTCCCATAACTGTGGTTTCAAAGGGGGATTTAACAAGACATTTTGTGAGAACAATAATATTATTTCAATGTTGGAGGAGTATATATTTTATGGTTCATCTTTGTAGGCCTACACCCTTCACTTGTCTATATAAGTCCCTGTGAGTCATAGGCCTGTAGGAGAGAACAGAGGAGCAGGGCAGGGAACGTTTTTCAATGCAAATAGAATAGCCTGAGGCAAAGCACAGCATGAGCACTGAGCAGCCTGAATGCAAAGCCTTTACTGTCTGAGATCTGTTTCAACTCCCTCCAGCTACAGTACTGTCAACCCAGGGAAAGTTCTTTAAATGGCTTTCCTCCTGTCTCTCTGGGGAACAGTGCTGACCATGCTGATGATGGGCTAGATATACAGTACCAGTCAAAAGTTTGGACACACCTATTCAATGTTTTTTCTTTATTTTTACTATTTTCTACATTGTAGAATAATAGTGAAGACATCAAAACTACGAAATAACACATGGAATCATGAAGTAACCAAAAAAGTGTTAAAAAAATGTAAATATTTTATTTTATTTTAGATTCTTCAAAGTATCCACACTTTGCCTTGATGACAGCTTTGCACACTCTTGGCATTCTCTCAACCAGCTTCACTTGGAATGCTTTTCCAACAGTCTTGAAGGAGTTCCCACATATGCTGAGCACTTATTGGCTGCTTTTCCTTCACTCTGTGGTCCAACTCATCCCAAACCATCTCAATTGGGTTGAGGTCGGGTGATTTTTGAGGCCAGGTCATCTGATGCAGCACTCCATCACTCTTCTTCTTGGTCAAATAGCCTTTACACAGCCTGGAGGTGTGTTGGGTCATTGTCCTGTTGAAAAACAAATGATAGTCCCACTAAGCCATGGGATGGCGTATTGCTGCAGAATGCTGTGGTAGCCATGCTGGTTAATTGTGCCTTCAAAAATCTAAAATTTGGACTCATCAGACCAAAGGACAAATTTCCACTGGTCTAATGTCCATTGTTCATGTCACTTGCCCCAAGCAAGTCTCTTCTTTTTTTGGTGTCCTTTAGTAGTAGTTTCTTTGCAGCAATCCGATCATGAAGGCCTGATTCACACAGTCTCCTCTGAACAGTTGATGTTGAGATGTGTCTGTTACTTGAACTCTGTGAAGCATTTATTTGGCCTGCAATTTCTGAGGCTGGAGCCTGGAGCAGGCTGCAGTAGAGGTAAGTCTGGGTCTTCCTTTCCTGTGGGGGTCCTCATAAGAGCCAGTTTCATCATAGCGCTTGATGTTTTTTGCGACTGCACTTGAAGAAACTTTTAAAGTTCTTGAAATGTTCCGCATTGACTGACCTTCATGTCTTAAAGTAATGGTGGACTGTTGTTTCTCTTTGCTTATTTGAGATGTTCTTGCCATAATATGGACTTGGTCTTTTACCAAATAGGGCTGTCTTCTGTATACCACCCCTATCTTGTCACAACACAACTGATTGGCTCAAACACATTAATAAGGAAAGAAATTTAACAAATTAACTTTTAACAAGGCATACCTGTTAATTGAAATGCATTCCAGGTGACTACCTCATGAAGCTGGTTGAGAGAATGCCAAGAGTGTGCAAAGCTGTCATCAAGGCAAAGTTTGGCTACTTTGAAGAATCTCAAATATAAAATATATTTTGATTTGTTTAACACTTTTTTGGTTACTACAAGATTCCATATGTGTTATTTCATAGTGTTCCACAATGTAGAAAATAGTAAAAATAAAGAAAAACCCTTGAATGAGTAGGTGTGTACAAACTTTTGACTGGTACTGTAGCTTCATTGTTATCAATTCCCTCCCTCTATCGAGTCTAACCTAACAACACACCACCTATTATATCAACTGCATCTTCCGTCTGCTGTGTGCACCCGGTCAGTCATAAAGCATTGTACACAGGTCTGCATACAGTATGTGTCTACTGTGACATTGTTTACTTTAACAGCTTGCAGATCTACCACTCAGTAGAGGAAGGGTGGAACGCTGATAAAGAAAAAGGAGTGTTGTAAAGTGGGGTTGCTTCGGTGGTGTGTTAAATGTGTTTACCTCTAAGGTTACAGCTCAAATGAACATAAGGCAGAGCCATATAAATGTCAGGTGTCAAGTTGTCATGGTGACCTTTGTCTAGGACTTTTCATCTTAAGGGTCTCACTTAATGAAAGGTATCTGTTAAAGGTCCTAGAATCAGACGTACCTAGACACACACACAATACCACTGCTTTCCTGGGTTGAGGCTAAGTAGACAGGTAGACATTTTATGCATGTTCTGCAACAATGTTTCTATTACAAAGTATTCTTTGTGATGCAAGTTTTACCAAATGTGTTAAATGTGCAACCAGAGGGAAAAAAACTCTAGACCCCCTTTACACACAGAGTTGCGTAAAAAGCTTGTCCTCCATTTGGCAAATCTGACCACAATTCTATCCTCCTGATTTCTGCTTACAAGCTAAAATTAAAGCAGGAAGCACCAGTGACTCGGTCAGAATAAGCATATGCTAAGCTACAGGACTGTTTTGCTAGCACATACTGGAATATGTTCTGTGATTCTTCCGATGGCATTGAGGAGTACACCACATCAGTCACTGGCTTCATCAATAAGTGCATCGATGACGTCGTCCCCACAGTGACTGTATGTACATACCCCAACCAGAAGCCATGGATTACAGGCAACATCCGCACTGAGCTAAAGGGTAGAGCTGCCGCATTCAAGGAGCGAGACTCCAACTCGGAAGCTTATTAGAAATCCTGCTATGCCCTCCGACTAACCATCAAACAGGCAAAGCGTCAATACAGGACAAATATCGAATCGTACTACACCGGCTCCGACGGTCATCATCTCAAAGCTCATCACTAAGCTAAGGACCCTGGGACTAAACACCTCATTTTGCAACTGGATAATGGACTTCCTGACGGGACACCCCCAGGTGGTAAGGGTAGGTAACAACACATCCGCCACACTGATCCTCAACATGGGGACCCTCAAGGATGCATGCTCAGTCCCCTCCTGTACTCCCTGTTCACTCATGACTGCACGGCCAGGCACGACTTCAACACCATCATTAAGTTTGCCGATGACACAACAGTGATAGGCCTGATTACTGACAACGACAAGACAGCCTATAGGGAGGAAGTCAGAGACCTGGCCGTGTGGTGCAAGGACAACAACCTCTCCCTCAATGTGATCAAGACAAAGGAGATGATTATGGACTACAGGAAAAGGAGCACCGAGCACGCCCCCATTCTCTCGACGGGGCTGTAGTGGAGCAGGTTGAGAACTTCAAGTTCCTTGGTGTCCACATCACCAACAAACTAACATGGTCCAAGCACACCAAGACAGTCGTGAAGAGGGCACGACAAAACCTATTCCCCTTCAGGAGACTGAAAGGATTTGGCATGGGTCCTCAGATCCTCAAAAGATTCTGCACCATCGGGGCCAAGCTTCCTGCCATCCAGGACCTCTATACCAGGCGGTGTCAGAGGAAGGCCCTAAAAATTGTCAAAAACTCCAGCCACCCTAGTCATAGACTGTTCTCTCTGCTACCGCACGGCAAGCGGTACCGGAGCACCAAGTCTCGGTCCAAGAGGCTTCTAAACAGTTTCTACCCCCAACCCATAAGACTCCTGAACGTCTAATCAAATGGCTACCCAGACTAGTTGCATTGCCCCCCCTTTTAGGCTGCTGCTACTCTCTGTTATTATCTATGCATAGTCACTTTAATAACTCAACCTACATGTACATATTATCTCAATTACCTCGACTAACCGGTGCCCCCGCACATTGACTCTGCACCGGTACACCCTGTATATAGCTTAGCTATTGTTCGTTTACTGCTGCTCTTTAATTATTTGTTACTTTTATTTCTTATTATTTTTTTAGGTATTTTTTTAAACTGCATTGTTGGTTAAGGGCTTGTAAGTAAGTATTTCACTGTAATGTTTACACCTGTTGTTTTCGACGAGTGTGATGAATACATTTTTATTTTATTTGAAATATATCTGAATCTTAGCTGAAACAGACACAGTGCAAATGCTCTGACACACACCTCTGACACACACCTTACACCTAGAAAAATCTATTGATATTTCCACTAGGAAAGGGAGAATGTTGACCCACAGTGGAACAGTGTACTCAGCAGAAATCTTCCCGAAGAGAAACTGCAGAGACTTAACATTTCCTTCTCTCACAATCCAACCCTATTCAAACACAGACACAGACATACTTTATCACAGTCACTCAGATACCCCGCTTTCTTATCACAGGAAAGCACACAGGAATGGCCAGCCCTGGCTCTCCTATCAGCACAGGTTTCCCAGCACACTTCCTAGCACACCATCATGCTGGTACCTCACCAGGACCATTGGACCCCACCATGGTAGGGGATCACAAATGAAGAGGGTGATACAGTACACTGGTTGATAACATGTTTCTATTGTACATTCTAATGAAGACCCTAACTCATATATAACTTCAGGCGTCACTGATTATTTTTCATGTCTGTGCTTTGTTCGAGGTTCTTGTTTTGCATTATGTTCCGTTTATTTTATTAAAACACTCACTCCCTGAACTTGCTTCCCGACTCTCAGCGCACATCGTTACAACTGCTATAACCTGCAGACTATAGACTACTTGTTTAGGCTACTGATTCAGTCACAGATGGGCTGTCTCCTTTGACTTCCTTTTCCAAACATATCAGTCCAACCTTTCAACTTTGACACACACTTGCTCTATGAAAATAGAGTTGTATCTGATTTTGTGTTATGCAAATATATTGATAACCTAATGAAGACAGAAGTTTCCTCTTCCGAGACCAAACCACACGGTCTCTAAGGATGTAATACCAATTCCCACAAACTGTGATAGCATATAAAAAGCAGGGAGTCTCTTACCGCCTGGGTGGGTCGCAAACTGGAACATCTGTGGGGACATTAGAGCCAAGAAAATAATGTTTAAAAAATGCTAACGTCATGTTACTTTATACTTAACTTGTGCAGCATGTACCATATGGGAAGAACAGTTTAAACATTTGGAATTCATCTAAGTAGGTTTCAATATGAGCAAAACTTTATCTAAATGTACCTTGTTTAATGAATAGGAAGGTCATTCCTGTGACTCAAAGACAATTGCTGATGAAAAGCCCATCGGAATCTTAATATTAGCTGTATATAGGCATTGTGTGTATACCAGCTTTTATGAAAGATATCTCTGCCCAAGCTATTATCTAATTTATACAGAGACATTGTAAACCCTCTCATTTGCCTGCAGGGCTGAGTCCCAGCCTGATGCGGTCTCCTCCACCAGCCGCTGGTTATGTAACAGGCTTTCACTGTAGAGCATCATCAACCCCAGAATTCCCCAGCGGGGCGGAGAAACGCTCCACAACCCACTTAGCGGATTACTGTACTACATGTAGGCTTTGTGAGAAGCCTTTTAATTAAGCACTAGTCACTTCATTTTGTCCAGCAGAAGTTTCCGTAGATTAAAATCTTCCGCTTTAGCTGGGAGTGTAATTAACAGAGCTTTTTTGGCAGCATGACTGAGTCAGGTAGTCAATATTATACTGATAACAAGAGTTTCACTGCTCTTTATCCAATTACAACACGGTTTAACCTGGCTCTCTTTGTGCCTGTCTGTCTGAAGCTATTATGAAATCACTTCATGAACTGACAGCACCTTATGAGACCAGTGGAGAAGAGTCACTCACAATGTGATGTAATAGAAAGAACACTTCACCTGGAGAGGCTGTGGAGTATTGTCCCTGGGAGGGACTGTCCTCCTGACCAGCAGGGGGCATTGCATTGAGGTGCTGTTGTGAGTGTGCAGTGGGTGTTATTGTGTTGTCCTGTGGTGGGTTTGTAGCCTCCTTAAATGACTGGTTTGATTTTTGACTGGCTTTTACAGAGTCTGAGACAGGGTCTTTACAATCCGCTGGCTCTTTCTCTTCATCAGCACTGTCGACAAACCCAAACTTCTCCCCTTGCTCTTCATCTTCCTCCTCCCCTTCCTCCCTCTGTTGCTGCTGAGGCATCACAGAGGACATAAGCTCTAGAACAGAGACAAAGGGATAGTGAAAATGTTGAAGAAGAAAAAACATAAATAATATTCCTTCACAAAATTAGCTACAATTTAGAAACTGATTTGAGTTTGTTTATATACAATGTCAAATGTGTAAATACACAAACCACAAAAGTATAATAGTTGTAAGTACTAATAAAGTGTACTAACCAACCTATGTAACTACCAGTCATTTCCATCTAAAAGGACCCATGAGCACCAACATGTGAAGTTCATAGGAGCATGTCAAATTGGGTGTCAAATGAAAACTAAGAGTCTAGATTGTTTAGACATTAAGGCATCTTTTCCATTGTAAAAATTAGGAACGAGCAAAGACTGATGGAAAAGGAGTCTCAGAAAACATCCACCAGAAAAAGTCTTAAAATGTAGTATAAATACATCAAAACACAATAATATTGAAGTAAAGAACCCCGCCAACTAATATCAACACTTGTACTTAACAAAGAAATTAAATGCAACATGTAAAGTGTTGGTCCCATGTTTCATGAGCTGAAATAAAAGATCCCAGAAATGTTCCATAGGCACAAAAAGCTTATTTCGCTCAGATTTTGTGCTCAAATGTGTTTACATCCCTTTAAGTGAGTATTTCTCCTTTGAAAAGATCATCCATCCACCTGACAAGTATGTCATATCAAGAAGCGAATTAAACAGCATGACATTACACAGGTGCACCTTGTGCTGGGGACAATAAATGGCCACTCTAAAATGTGCAGTTTTATCACACAACACAATGCCACAGATGTCTGAAGTTTTGAGGGAGCGTGAAATTGGCATGTTGACTGCAGGAATGTCCACCAGAGCTTTTGCCAGAAAATTGAATGTTAATTTCTCTACCATAAGCTGCCTCCAACGTAATTTTAGAGAACTTGGCAGTAGGTCCAACCAGCCTCACAACTGCAGACCACGTGTAGAAACGCCAGCCCAGGACCTCCACATCTGGCTTCTTCACCTGCAGTATCGTCTGAGACCAGCCATCAGTCAGCTGATGAAACTGAGATAATAAAGCCCTTTGGTGGTGAAAAATGTATTCGGATTAGCTGAGCCAACTCCCCAGKGGGTGGGCCTGGCTCCCAAGTGGGTGGGCCTAATTGGTAATGGAATTTCTGCAATCGAATTGGCAACAATGAGAAATCATAGTAGTTACAAACCACAGTTGAATTCACAAGTTTGGACAGCACAGTGCATATTTATACATTTGTGTACCTGTTCACGATACATCACCATGAAGAGAATGACATTTATACCCATAATYATGCATTTCTGTGTTTTACAAATCAGGGACCCATGATGATATTCCATTGCCGCAATTCCGTTACCGGGTGTAAATCCACGTCACTTACTGTAGTTCAAAAACAGTCAATGTGTCATGTGATAGCTGACACCCCATTCTTTCTGCAGACATAGCTGAATCTTAATTCGGAGATGATATATAACATAGTTTTTTTAAATGTGGACACATAAATACAGAAACTCTGTTACCAAACTTTTCATGTGTTTTTGTAAAATGTTTAGTGTAAAATGTTAAAAGTAGTCCTTCTGCATAGAGTTGTATGGTTTGCTAAACTTTGAAATCAATGGGTTTTTTTCGGCATTACATTTTAAGAGAAAAGTGAGTCTCAGCGCAATTACGTTATCGTGGAATTTCCCTGCCATGAAAAGACAAAGGTTTCAGGACACTTCATGTAAAGCTGAACCTCATTTTCAAATAGTTGATCAAGCATTTTGGTAAGGCCTATTTACTTGGTGATCTTTTTTTATTGACTGATATAGTTGTTTCAACTTTACACAGTCAAAGAAGACTCCATAATCTGTAGTTTGTGTATGGGTGCTGGGAACTATCAGGATGAAACTGAAAAATGGAATCATGTTAGAATGGGCTCCACTTCCTCCTACTAGACAAATTGTTTTAGTTTTATTCCAATCTAAATTCCAGAGAAAACAATGGTGTGAAACATTAGGCTCATGCTGTTTACATTTAAATAACATTTAGACAACTGCAAGATATTTTGGGGAAAACAGTCTATTGCCAGATTCACATGCAAAACCACAGGTAACTGCTAAAATAAAGGAAACACCAACATAAAGTGTCTTAATGTTAATACCGGCTGGGGTCATTTTGACCCCAGAGGCATGCTTTTGATCAAAGCCCAAAGGTAGTTTTTTCAATTATTTCAATGTTTCAAAACTTTTTTAAATCAATTTCCCCCCCAACAAATATACAGTAAATACTGGTTTAGTGTTTTTGTTTCAATTTGGACTAAAGAAAATCATGTCCTTAGGGGTCAAAAACCAAAAACACCTAATTCCGCATATAGTAATTATGCCTATTATTGTATATAATTTGATAAATATGACTTTTATTTGAATCTCTGGAGACATAATTACAAGTTATCAATATCACCAGAGGTTGGAAGGGACCGGTATTAGAGATTTTGACCAGATACACAGATCATTTCCCAAAATATAGCACCCCATATAGCACCCCTCGGCTAAGATTGTAAAAAATGTAAAAACAGAAATTACCTGACATATAAGCTTAGTTGCAGTCAAAATAGTGCATAAAAGTATGTCAGTGATATAAATACTTGCTAGAACTGTAATACAGAAACCAGCTACCCTCTAAATGTACACATAGTGCTGTATTGGTATGCACACTCTGAACAATAGTTATTCTACAGGAAACACCAGAATTCCTATAATATCCTCCAATATTCTATATATGTCATTTGTTAATGGTAGTTGGGTTGCTATAACATTTGGTTTGAAGTTATTTTGAGGACTTGGCATGTTTTTTGAAGCATTCTGCCATAGGCCCTACCACTTCCATTGTTCAAATTAAATTAAATTGTATTTGTCACATGCGCCGAATACCACAGGTGTAGACCTTACAGTGAAATGCTTACTTACAAGCCCTTAACCAACAATGCAGTTTTAAGAAAATACAACAAAAAAAGTAGGAGAAAAGAATAACAAATAATTAAAGAGCAGCAGTACATAGCAATAGCGTGGCTAGGGGGGTAGAAGCTGTTTAGAAGCCTCTTGGACCTAGACTTGGTGCTCTGGGACCACTTGCCATGTGGTAGCAGAGAAAACTGTCTATGACTAGGGTGGCTAGAGTCTTTGACAACTTTTAGGGCCTTCCCCTGACACCACTTGGTATAGAGGTCCTGGATGGCACCAGGAACCCAAGATCCCAGCCCCCGAGCGGTATGAAGGCCACCCGGGAGGTTGCAAGGGGTTGCTCACCCAGTGCTCTCTGGTGTTCGAGCTACAGTCCTCCTCGTTCCACACTGATCGGGCCATGATCGCCTACATAATCTCTCTACTCTCAGGCATTGCCCTGGCGTGGGCAACAGCAGTGTGGGAACAGCAGCCACCCTCCTGCAGCTCCATATTAGCCTTCACTGCCGAGCTGCGACGAGTTTTCGACCACCCAGTCGGCGGACGAGAAGCGGCCAGCCGACTGTTCAACATCCGCCAAGGGGCCAGACCAGTGGCTGACTTCGCCGCCGAGAGTGGGTGGAATACAGAGGCACTGGTCACCGCTTTCCACCAGGGGTTGTCTAACTCCATCAAGGATGAACTGGCCTCTCAGGAACTGGGAGAGGACCTTGAGTCCCTGATAACGCTGGTAATCAGGATCAACATCCACCTCCGAGAACACATGAGACATGAGATTTGTTATTATTATTTATTGCAAAAAACACAAGGATGGGGTGACATTAAAGTATTAGAACATGAAGGACAAACAATACAGCATCAAGACACTATAAAACATGTATCAGTCTTTCCGCAACAGAGCAGAGCCATCCTTATGCGTGAGAGTGCGTGTGCATGATAGTGATATAAAATATATGTCAAAGTTTCCTTTCTCATGATCACAATCTTGTGAAAGACAAACCCTAGAAGATCCCCCCACAGTTCCCCAATAGCTGTCCCTCAACCATTCGAGACCCCTCCCACAGTCCCCCCCCCCCCCCGGAATAAAAAAAATAAAAAAATTCAATGAATTCCATTCCCCACCCCCAAGAACCCACCAATGCACCAACAACCAAGAGAATGAACTAAAGAGAAACAAAGGAAAAGATAGAAGAGAACAGCAAACAACAATGCACATTTAAAAAAAAAAAATGTATAATAAATTTAAAACAAAGGACAACAAGGACAACTGAAATCATAACAGCAATGCCAACTGTATATGTTTGTGTGCATGTCTGGCACTATTACATGTATGTGTGTGTTCTTGTATGTGTTTATTTGAATGAGAGTGCGTGCATATGCATTTGTACAAACACCTGCACGGCATCAGCCTCAGGCAAACCGGCATTAGTTGTAAAAACAAATGTAATTTTATTATTATTTTATTTTGACTTTTTTCCCCTTTATCTTTTGACCATCATTCTCTCTCACACAACAACTCCACTCCCACTTCTCTCCAACTCCACATACCAACCCTCAGCTTCCCTCAGCCCATCCCATCTATCTCTGCTGGCCACCCACTTCGTGTATCTACGCAACACATATCTTTCAACTATGCTATGATGTTTAACGTACAATTTCAATCTATCTAATCGAATAGAATCTACAGATTGCGTGTTGAAGATAAAGATACTTTTACTAAGAGTATTAGTATATTAGTAATTGACTGACCCGGTCTCTCCAGATCTCCTAACAGTACTATTTCTAGGGTCAATTTTAGATCAATGCTATGCATTTGCAGCCATTCCTGAACCTGAGACCAGAAACAGGCTAACTGAGGGCAATACCAAAATAAATGGTCTATTGATTCTGTATCCTCACAACAAAATCTGCAGAGCTTTGATGATTTTATGCCCCAAATATTCCACATTTTGTTGGTGGCAAGAATTCCGCGCTTTTTTGACGCCATCCCGGTTTCCTGAGCACCCCAAGCCCACCGAACGCATCATTGAGGAACCCATGCAGCTGGAACTCACACGTCTGAGCCCACAGGAGCATGACAGGCGCATGCGCGAAAGGCTGCTGCCTCTACTGTGGAAATGCCAGGGCTCGCCAGGACAAGGGGAGAACCTGACAAGCTGTGCAATTACCCYCCGGCTACCTAGTCTGTCACTACCCGCAACCCTCCACTGGGACAACCGTCAGCACCAGATTCAAGCCTTCGTGGACTCTCAGGCCGCAGATAATTTCATTGATCAAGACTTCGTCAGAGAATTACAAATCCCCTGCGTGAGATGTCCTATCCCTCTGCAGTTTCAAGCCTTCGGTGGAGTTTCAAGCCCATTGGCTCCGGCCAGGTGGAATATCAGACCAAGCCCATTCTACTGGAGGTTGGGGTGAATCACTCAGAGACTTAGTTTTCTTTTGATCACGGCTCCCGAGAACCCCCTTTCCTAGGGTACCCCTGGCTAGCGCTACATAACCCACTACTCTCCTGGTCCACGGGACCCCTACTAGACTGGGGAAGGAACTGCCAGACTAAATGTCCAAGACCCCCACCTGGAGTCTCGCCACGTCCCCCTGCATCCATTGAAGACCAAGACTTCTCCGCTCTCCCGCCGTCACCCTCCCTCCTCATCATCCTTACGACTGCGTCATAGAACTCCTACCCGGCTCCACCCCTCTGCGGGGCCGTCTTTACTCCCTTTCGATCCCTGAAGCTGCAGTCATGGACAATTACATCCAGGAGTTGCTGGAGTCCGGTTTCATACACTCCTCAACATCCCCAGCTGGTACAAGTTTCTTCTTCGTGGGAAAGAAGGATGGAGGTCTGTGTCCCTGCGTTAACTACCGAGGGCTGAACAGGATCCCGATTAAGAACCGTTACCCCCTACCCCTGATATCCGCTGTCTTGCAGCTGGCCCAGGGGGCCCAATTCTTCACCAAACTGGACCTCCGCAACGCTTACAATCTGGTGAGAATGAGGGAGCGAGAAGAATGGAAAACTGCCTTTAACACCCCTAGTGGCCACTATGAGTATTTAGTCATGCCATTCGAATTATCGAGGTCACCGGCAGTCTTCAAAGCATTGGTCAATGACACTCTTAGGGATATGTTGAATCAGTTCATCTTTGTTTACCTCAACAACATCCTGATCTTATCCAAGACCCTTCCGGAACACATCCTGCACGTCCGCCAATTCCTGAGACGCCTCCTGCAGAGTCAACTATACGTCAAGATTGAGAAGTGTGAGTTCCATGTATCCCAAGTCTCTTTCCTGGGCCACATTATCTCGACAGATGCCCTGTCCCGCCAACACAATGTCTCTAACGAGGAGATGGACTCCGAGCCCATCATCCCCAGCTCCCGCATTGTGGCTCCCATGTTATGGAGTATAGAGACCACGGTACGACAAGCCCAGACCCGAGAACCTGACTCCGACGGGGGTCCCATTAACAGACTTTATGTTCCACGAACAGCCCATTCTTGAGTGCCACAAGCGGGACACTACTCTAAATTAACTGGGCATCCAGGGGTTAATCGGACACTGGAGTTCCTGAGGAAGAAATTCTGGTGGCCCAAAATGATTGAGGATGTGAAATCCTTTGTTGCAGCTTGTTACACCTGTGCCCAAAGCAAGTCCTCACGGTAGTGACCGGCTGGGTTGCTCCAGCCTCTGCCCATCCTCAGCCAGCCCTGGTCCCAACTGTCCATATACTTTATCACAGGGTTACCTCCATCCCAAGGGCTTACAACTATCCTGGCGGTCGTTGATCGGTTCTCCAAGCCAGCCTATTTCATAGGCTTACCCAAGTTGACCGCTGATCTCATGATTACCCATGTCTTTCGACTACACGGACTTCCCCAGGAAATTGCCTCGGATCGTAGGCCCCAGTTCGTCGCACGGTATTGGAAAGCCTTCTGATCCCTGTTGGGGGCGTCAGTGAGTCTCTCCTTGGGGTTCAGTCGAATGGGCATACAGAGTGGGCCAACCAGGAGCTGGAGAAGTTCCTCCACTGTTTCGTCTCCACCCAGGCCAGCAACTGGAGCAAGTTCCTCGTCTGGGCAGAGTACGCTCACAACACACTGTTGCCGTTCGAGTGTTAGTTCGGGTTCGCACCCCACCTCCCCCGTTTCCTGAACAAGAGGCCGAAGCAGTACTGTGTACTGTCATGGTTCCACCTGTCACCAGAGGGCAGCAGAGACCATCCTAGAGGCATTAATGACACAGATGTGTCCTATTTACTCATTATGATTTCCCTGTTAAAAGAGGTGTGTTTACTGTTGTCCTTTGCTGAAGCTTGAATTATGTGCCGTGTGTGTTTGTCTCCTGGGTGCGTTTGAGACTTAGTGTTTGTTGTTTTCCCAGTGATACTGTGATCCTTCCACTACCGTTTCTCAGTAAAATATTATGTTTATTCTTAACTGCTGATTCCTCGTCTGGTCTCTTCTCTGCACCTGGGTCCAACCTCACCATGTCACAGTATGCTGTATTACCTACATTTCGGCATGTGGGTCACTAGCAACAGGTTGTTTTGACCAGTTTAATTAGGGGCTTTCCTAAATATTAATGGAGATATCTATACCCTGAGAGTAATGAGCCCAACAACCCACAGGTTGTTTTAAAAATGAGCATACATACGTGTCTGGCCTAAATACCTAAACCTTACACACTAGGGGGGGGGGGGGGGGGGGGGTGGCTTTATATCTGTAGCAGAGCACCACTCCTGAGTCCTGGACTTCTGGTGAAGTCTCATAGTACAGCTTGTGCTTTACATTTTGATTATTGCTAACTGTTTCCTCTGCAGGAACATTCCTGGCCCTGATAGGACTGTTTGCACGGCCCTCTGGCGAATGACAGCATAGGGTAGAGAGGGGTGGACACGATCATCGGTGCCTACGCGGGAAAGGGGTTTGGCGCTGGCCCACTTGGAGATCATTGCACAATTCCTTTTCAGTCCAAATCTTCCCTTGAATACAAAGTCTGACTCAAAAATGTATATTACAGTTTTACAAGCCTCATCAACACAAGCAGTCTCCTGACAATTCTGAGGAAATCAGGTCAGTTTTAGGGAAGTGAGGTACTATAATGTTGTTGGCATGGTGATGGCTTGGAATTACACAGGGATACTTTTTCTGGTCTTAATTTGAAATATATTACACATGACAAGTGGCAAAGTAGGCCAGGTTTGAGACTCACAGACTCTATCCTTTAGGGGTAATACTAAGCATATCCACACGGTCGGTGCAATTCTAGTCATGTGTGGACCCAGCCCACCATGGACTCTATCCCGTTCACTGTATCACAAACCCAGTTTCTCCAGCCGGCCCACTTACTGCTCCTAATAAACAATGAGCCTTTTGTAGGAGGAGAAACCTCTGTTCACCCTCAGAAAGCATTGTTTCTGTGTTGATAACTGAACTGCTGGGCTAGCTGGGAGTTAGATCACAGGTCAGAGGGTCACGGACATGCTGTGCTGTATGTGATGTGTCAGAGCCAGGCTCTGCTCAGTATAATGGAATATCTGTGGGATAAAATCTATGATAACCACTGTCCTCTTGGGGTTCAATACTTTAGCTGTCTACCGCCATGTATTATGGAAAAATAACCTGGGTTTTTCCAAAGGAAGGAAAGCAGGACTGGTAAAATAATCTTTCATAATAAGTTCTGCTTTGGCATTGGCATGTCTTACAGCTACTATGGTACAGAAAAACGTGCACAATGAAAACTAATGAGCTCATGTCACTTTTTGCATAAAAAAACGTACTTGACATTGCCAGCAGAACATACACTGAGTGTACAAAACATTAGGAACACCTTCCTAAAATTAAGTGGTACCCTACCCCCCTCAGAACAGCCTCAATTCATTGGGGCATGGACTCTACAAAGTGTTGAAAGCGTTCCACAGGGATGCTGACCCATGTTGGAGCCAATGCTTCCCACAGTTATGTGAAGTTGGCTAAATGATTCAAATTACCAACTCATTATCAAGCTTTGATTATTTGAATCAGCTGTATAGTGCTATGGCAAAAAACAGCACCGGCCCCAGCACCAAGTTTGGGAAACCCTGTACTACCATACCCCATTCAAAGGCACTTAAATATTTTGTCTTGCCCATTCACCCTCTGAATGGCACACATACACAATCCATGTCTCCATGTCTCAAGGCTTAAAAATCCTTCCTTAACCTTAATAACCCCTTCATCTACACTGATTGAAGTGGATTTAACAGGTGACATCACTAAGGGATCATAGCTTTCACCTGGTCAGTCTATGTCATGGAAAGAGCAGGTGCTCCTAATGTTTTGTACACTCAGAGTAGTTTGTTGCTGTTGTGTTCCTCACTAGGCTCCTCAAGCTCTTGAATCCCCCTCCTCATGTTGAAATACTTTGTACGACATACATTTAAAAACTAAACTTTGTGTGCAAAAGCCTTTAGACAGCCTGTCAAAAGAGACTAGGATAAGAGGAAACAAAGGAGATTGAACTGGTTCTGTCCTAAAGCCATTCTTGAGGAAAATTGGATAGCTTGTATAATTGAGATGAAACAAACACACCCTAACCCAAATAAAGAGTTCAGCAGCACCGATATGGTGTGGTAATGTTTGGGGAAGGTGTTGTGATGTCAAGGAGATGTTGGATACACATAATTGTATATGTCTCTAATTTGATACACATAATCAAATACACCACATGCAAATGATATCTATAGAAGTATGGATCCATAGAGATTTGTTGGAATTCGAACACGAGTTGGGAGAGATCGGCTGAACTGAATGTGGCATTTCACCCACAAAAACTTGGGAAAAGTTTCCAGAATTTTGATTTCCCAGTAACCCCATTTCATCCATCCCAGTCATCCCAGTCACCCCCCTCTCCCCAACATCCACACACACCCTCAGACTCTACTCACAGACTAACGTTATTAACATGCCACATGAACACCACCTGTTGCCATGTTGAGTCCATTGCTGGCTGCATGCATAATGCCCAGGCCGGGCAAGTCATTGGCCAGACAGGGAGAGTGAGTCAGGGTACATCAATGGACAATAGAACAGAGCAGCAGCTGGTGGAGAGTAGAGACTGAATAAACAGCAATGGAATTCTTACAGAAGACAGCTAAAACAGCCTTCTTTTATCCAGGGTCTTCCTTGGGTTTTATGCAGGGTGGTTTGACTGGTTTCTAAACTTCCTCTCTCTCATGGGCGTCTTCTTCAACAAGATCCATGGACAACAAACAGTTGGGAGAAGTGACAGTCCGAGGCAGCTCCCTTCCTGCTTCCACTGAATATCAATTTCCCAAAGGAAATCATCTTATCAAAAGATAGGGTTGTAAGACAACCCATTTAGACACAAGCTAACCACTTCTGACCAGATTGACTGTCATCCTTTTAGCTGTCAAAAGCAGAGCTCCATGAGTGGGAGTGTTTGTAACACATACTAATGGATTGTATGCCTCCTCCATGATTCTCCAACCAACTCCTGCCAAACATTTAGCATAGGGACTTGTTAGAGTATCTGACTGTCAGATTTAGCTCAGAGTAGAATGAATCATACACCATAACCCAGTTTGTTTTTTTCCTATTGTAAGCTCCATTGTAAGCTACAGTATACTGTACTGATTACTGAATATTGAGAATATACAGCACCGTAGACTGTATAGTCAGCATAGTGAAACCTTCATGATGGGCTGCTTTCATATGCACTGTTGTGGTCTGTACTGTTCAGCCATGTAGGTTTACATTATTCATACAAGAGTCACATTGGCCTTCAGTTGCCCTCCCCTGCAGAAGCTGTTGCTGTGACCACTGTGTGTGATGGTAGTCACACTACTCAAGGACGCCGTTGGTGTTATTGTATTCTCACCGCCTCTCTATCTCTGCTGTGACCACTGACTGTACTGACTATACCTCAGTCCAAATACTGCAGGTAAGTCACCTCAGTAACAACAATGTAATTATAATATAAATATTCTGATGTAGGTGTATGGCTTAAGCTATGGTAAGTCCTGAAATGCATCCATTTTTATCTCCTGTCAAATAATTTCTGGGTAACAATTTTTCTATTCAAATGATCAAAAAGAAACAAAAATATATTTTTAGCAAGTAGCAAATTTCTCAAGCAAGAATTTTGCTAGGACTGTCTGGGAGTCGTCTGAGTGGGGAGGGAAAAACTGAAAATGTGCTGTAATTGGCAGAGAGGTTTAAAACTCTCTTTCTTATTGGTCTATTAACCACTTTACCTCCTGCTGATGTCACCAGGCAGGCCAAAACTCCATTCCACCAAAACAGGCTGAAATTTCAGGCAGTCTTTTCAAACAGCTGTAACACTAAAAGGGCATTATCATAATTTTCACAATTTCACAGTATTACTCCAACCTCATAGTATGGAAATATATATAAAACATAAGGAAATCATGTTGACTGTACTGGGCCTTTAATAATACACATAATGACCTGGGTGTCCTGTCATTGGCTCGTTGGACTAATCTTTTTATTGGCCAGTTTGGGTCATCTGTGTGCACGCTCATTTGTTGATACTTCTCTATTGTTAAGTCTCGGCCAGCCAGGGTTGTTTTTCAGTATCAGAATACAGAATTGTTACCTATTACAATACAGAGGGTGGTTGGGCTGTCCCTTTGATGCAGTCTTAAGAATGCCACTTTGTTATGAATGTATGAATGCAAGTTATAGCACAGTTACAGCACGTATGAGGGAATTGACACAATGCAAACAGAGTGATACCAAACAGCTCTATACCAAACATCCTCCTATGTACCTCACTATACAAACACACTACTCTCCTACGACTGTACTCCTAAATCTCCTTACCCATTCCCTAGGGCTTCCAGGAGTGGGAAGGCCTTAGCTGTTTATAGGCTGTGGCATGAGAGGAGAAGGAGAGTGGGTTCCTATTCATAGGAGAAGCTGTATGGTTTAAGCTACAGGCCAGACATGCATAGACTATTAATGGAACTTGATTGTCAGACAAGGGGAAAAGAAACTAACAGTCTGACTGCTGGGACATCCGGCTAGAGAGAGAAACACAGTACATCTTTCCAAAACGCAGATCAGAGGACCCTTCTCCCTTCTCCTTTCGCCTCTGTTGAGATGAGGCAGCGTGAAATTCATGCAGGGTAGGGCTATTGTACTCCAGGAAGCAGACCCTACACTAGGGCTGGATAGGGACTCCTGTTTCAACTTGGGGTGATGAAGGGGGTACAGACAGTATTGTAGTGCAGTGGAGTAGCTCTGGCCCAGTTCTGACTGGAATCAACGGATCAATGAACCATCCTCCCAAGGGGCCAAAAGATGGTGTCTGTCTCTGAACCATAGTGTCTCATGGTCTTACCCCTGATAAGATGGGTAGTGAAACACCTGACACAGCCCTGAAGACTAGTCCTGGCGTAATTATTTGTGAGAGAGTGTATTCAAATAGAGGCCACCCAGCTTTGGGCAGTGCTCTCCTCTCCTCCTACCCAGCTCTACCCCAAGATGAAATCTTTCAGACACAGGGATTGAGAGTGCAAAACAACACACACTCACCCACCCCCACTCCATCCATGGCCCCTCTGACAAAGCTCCTGTCTTTGTTAAGAAACAGAAAAAGAGTAATCAGAGGGAGAGAGAGTATAGTAGAAAAATTCTCACCTTCTGTCCTCAGTAGTTCCACTAACAAGCTTCAGTTACTCCCTGTGGACTTTTAAGGTTACTTCCCATGAACGTCCTACTTCTATACTGACAGGTTCCTCATACTTATCGCCCTGTCTGCTTTTGAAGCTGCTAGGGCTCCAGCCTCAGGCGGAGTAGACTGGAAATATCCTGCACTATTTACTTTCCCACACCAAGTAAGTTCTTCCCTGCTCTGCTCTGCACACTAGCTGCTCTGAATGAGGCTCCCCCTTCTCCCCTCTCTCTCACTTCTATGGTTCAGTCCCCCCATCTGTTCCTCCCCTCTCTCTTTTTCAAAATGTTTTGCCCTGTCTTTCTCTCCATCTTCCCTCTCTTTCTCTCCCCTCTTGTTTAGTCCCTCCCTCCCTCCTCAACTCTCCTGCCCCCTGCAGCTTAACAGAMAGCAGCACAAAGCAGGCCAAAGACAGAGCACAAATCTTGACATTGGCCAATAGAAATGCTAGAGTATTGCACATGCCCCAATCAGAGCAGATATGCAGATGTCATGGGCGGGTCAAGAGGAATTAGGGGTGGACACTCAGGGTGAAAGGGGGAATAGTTTTAGTGATTACATTACCAAGGCAAGGACTTGGGGAATACAAGCAATTAAGTACTGTATTTGTAAGTAAACACATCTTCCTTTTCATATATATTTCAAAACATTTTGGTCACTATCTAGTCAGGGCAAGATAATCTGTGATTGGCTAAATGTCTTGACCTCTGACCTATTATGTCAATGGCTCTATTTCTGCTCCTAAGTACATTTACTGTACGGCCAGGCAGTCAGTGACCTGGACCGCTGGTAGACATCAGGATGAGATTTGATCAGAGGTCAAGCCCCATTAAAAAGCCTGCAGTTCAAAAGTCAAACTCTAAACAGTTCTAAAATCACTCTCATCTACAGAGACAAAATATATATACACTACCGGTCAAAACCCTCATTCAAGGGTTTTTCTTTATTTTTACTATTTTCTACATTGTAGAATAATAGTGAAGACATCCAAACTACGAAATAACACATATGGAATCATGTAGTAAACAAAAAAAGTGTTAAACAAATCTAAATATATTTKAKATTTGAGATTCTTCAAATAGCCACCCTTTGCCTTGACAACAGCTTTGCACATTCTTGGCATTCTCTCAACCAGCTACACTTTGAAATGCTTTTCCAACAGTCTTGAAGGAGTTCCCACATATGCTGTGCACTTGTTGGCGCCCTTTCCCTCAAACTTTCTCGGTCCAGAAACTCATCCCAAAACCATCCAAAATTTGTTGAATAGCGGGGATCGAGCGCCCAGGTCATTCTAATGGGCAGCCAAACTCCATTACACTCTTCCTTCTGAGTAAAATAGCCGTTACACACAGCCCTGGAGGTGTGTTGGGTCGTTGTCCTGTTGAAAAACAACAAATGATAGTCCCACTAAGCCCAAACCAGATGGGGTGGAGATTCACTGCAGACAGAATGCTGTGGTAGCCATGGCTGGTTAAATTGTGCCTTGAATTTCTAAATAAATCAAACAAGGACAGTGTCACCAGCAAGCACCCGCCACACAATATAACACCTCCTCCTCCATACTTTACCAGTGGGAAAATTACATGAGAAAATCGTCCGTTCACTCACAACCGGCGTCTCACAAAGACACAGCAGTTGGAACCAAAAATCTCCAATTTGGACCAGACCAAAGGACAAAATTTCCACGGTCTAATGTCCTGAGCTCGTGTTTCTTGGACCAAGCAAGTCTCTTCTTATTTATTGGTGTCCTTTAGTAGTGGTTTCGCAGCAATTCAACCGGATTAAGGCCTGATTCACACATTCTCCTCTGAACAGTTGATGTTGAGTTGTGGCCTGTTACTTGAACTCTGTGAAGCATTATTTGGCCTGCAATTTCTGAAGCTGGTAACTCTCATGAAGTTATCCTTGGCAGCAGAGCTAACTCTGGGTCTTCTTTCCTGTGGTGGTCCTCATTAGAGCCAGTTTTCATCGTAGCGCTTGATGGTTTTTGCGAATGCACACAAAGTTCTTGAAATTTTTCCGTATTGACTGATCTTCATGTCTTAAAGTAATGATGGACTGTCTTTCTCTTTGCTTATTTGAGCTGTTCTTGCCATAATATAGACTTAGTCTTTTACTAAATAGGGATATCTACCCCCCCACCCCCCCCCCCCCCCCCCACCCCCACCCCCCTTGTCACAACACAACTGATTGGCTCAAACACCTTAGGAAGGAAAGAAATTCCACTAAACTTTTAAGAAGGCACACCTGTAATTGAAATGCATTCCAGGTGACTACCTCATGAAGCTGGTTGAGAGAATTCCAAGAGTGTGCAAAGCTGTCATCAAGGCAATGGGTGGCTATTTGAAGAACCTCAATATATAATATATTTTGATGTGTTAACACTTTTTTTGGTTACTACATGATTCCATATGTGTTATTTATAGTTTTGATTCTACAATGTACAATTTTATTCTACAATGTAGAAAATAGCAGAAATAAATAAAAACCCTTGAATGATAGGTGTTCTAAAACGTTTGACCATTAGTCTATATATATGGCAAGGTAAGCAAGCCCGATAAAATTAACAAATTTGCATCGAGGGAAAGACAGGAGGATATTTATACCAAACTTGAAATTGTGTCCAGGCACTAGCATTTCATCCCATCCTAAATTGGTTTCACATGATATATTCTGCCCCCTGCCAAGTACAGAGAGAAATATGGTGTCTCCTATTTTCCTGGAAGAGATTGTCTTCACTGATATATTCCTTAAACAATATAAACTATGCTTTTGTCCTGTTATTGCCTCACACAATTTTCTATTTGGCACGGAATATAAGAACAATGTGAACTGGGAATTAGAATGGCATGCCCATACTACAATTGTCACGCCTGGCCTTAGATATTCTTGTTTTCTGTTAATATTTTGGTTAGGTCAGGGTGTGACAGGGGGATGTTTGTTGTATTTGTCTCGTCTTGGGTGGTTGTATTGTATGGGGGTTTTGTAGAGGTTATGGGGTTGTGTTTAGTGTAGGTGTCTAGGTAAGTCTATGGTTGCCTGAATGGTTCTCAATCAGAGACAGCTGTCTTTCATTGTCTCTGATTGGGAGCCATATTTAAAGCCATAGGCATTAGGCTATTGTGGGTAATTGTCTATGTGTAGTGTTTAGTGTCAGCACGATTTCGTTTGAAAAGCTTCACGAGTCGTCTGTTTGTTGTTTTGTTCGTCTTCATAATAAAAGAAGATGTCTTTCTATCACGCTGCGCCTTGGTCCACTCTTCTTCAAAGTTACGACGATCGTGACAACAATATTTCACAATAATGCCTTGCAATCTGGAGGGCAGACTTTTGCATCCCCCGGTCCACATATGGAATCCGTATCTTTGCCGATATCACGGACAGTAATGGTTTGAGAACATTCCAAGATTTGAAAGACACATACATACACATTACCAGGTAACTCCTTTTTTCTATTAGGTTAGCTATGCTGGCCTATGGAGTCCCTTGGGAAACCCATCTACCGAACCATCCAATGATGAGATTTATAATTGTCTCTCAAAAGGACTGATCTCTATAATATATAAACAACCTTTGGAAAGCTCATATTCTAAACTAGCCATTGAAAAAGTATGTTCCACAGATCTAAGTGAATCTGAACAACCCTTTAACTGGAACAGAATTAGGAAAAATATGACCTTGGCATCCCGTAAACCGAACCATCAATTTATGCATTTTAAGTTTGTTCACAGACCGTATTTAACAACAAGGGAAAGTTTTCAAATGAAATTGTCCCCAACTCTCAACTGTTCACTGTTTCCCCTAAATCAGGTAGGCACATTCCTTCATATGATGTGGGAGTGCCCTGTAGTTAAATGCTTCTGGGACAAAGTTATAAAATTCATTTCGAAAGTGCATGAAGGTAAATATTCAATGCGTTTGCATCTACTATGTTACGGTCATGGAATTGATCGCTTCTCCCAGCTATAAGCACTGGACTCTTAGATGAAATCAGGTCTCTGCTCTGAAAAAGTGTTGGATTATATTTACAATTTCAATCTGTTTTGGGAGGGACCGCAGTTCCTAAAAAAGGGACGGCCTGCACCTGAACAGGAGAGGAGCTTGGATGCTGAGTGCTAACATTGAAAGACTACTAAAAAAGTGATGGGATATCAGTCCTTGCCCGGAGCAGGTAACCCTTATTGAGTTTTCTATTTAATCCACATCCTCATTCGAGGCATAGACCAAATGGCACAGTTCTAAGCAATCTTTTATCTATACCATTTCAGGCCAACCGCATGGCTATTTCATATAAGGGTTATCTACTGATCATTAGCATGTTTGTGTTAGATACTATGTCTGGTATGAAATCCCGCAGTTGTGGATTTGGGCTGATTCATGTAAATGTCAGAAGTTTGATTTAGAAAATGGATCATATCGTAATTCTGTTTTCTCAAACACGGACAATTAGATAATTACTGAGACTTGGTTAAAAAAGAGTCTGTGCCAGACTCTGATGTCTCTGAATGGATATAATGTTTATAGATTTGACAGAGCTGGCAGGGGTGGGAGTGTTTCCATATTCATAAAGAACAACTTGACTGTTGCTGTGTGTATTACCATCTCTGCCCCAAAGCAATTTGAATGCCTAGTCTTAAATGTGGGCCTTTGTATTGATGCCAAACTAATGTTAGTGGGAGTTTATCGCCTTCCCTCTGCCTCCTTATGTGCTCTCAGCAAATTGTCTGACCTGCTGTCTAACTATGCTAAATCCAAATTATTAATAGTGGGTGATCTTAATCTCCATTTGTTGATGCCAGAGTCTGATGGGCTAAAATATATTACAATTTTACTCTGTTGCATATAAACATGCGTCGCACAAAAGGCTAAGGAAAATTGAATCCTTGGTTGACGCATGAATTGACTGAGAAATTACAGGAAGCAAATGTAGCTTGTGCTAAGGCTAGACTGAATGATTGTACGTCTGATTGGCAGTCCTTCAGACACTTGAGAAATAGATGGTTAGAAAAGCAAAATCAACATATTTCTTGAATTGTGTATCAGAGTGGTGGTAATCCAGCAAACTTCTGGAAAGTGGTCAAATCTTTGAAACAAAACTCCACCCCCTCGTTTCCCCAACAGGCTTTGACAGCCTCTGGTCCAATTTTAGACAAAATGAAAATGTGTAGTGCTTTTAATAACTATTTTGCCACCTGTTTGAAAGAATAGTCTCTGAAACAGGGAGTATTTTAGTCACCTCAGAACAGATTGTGGAGAATGATGCTCTAACAGACTCACATACTTTATTTTAATTTCAACCATTTGACGTCTACGATGTATTAAAACAAATCAAATGTTATTGGCCACATACACATACATAGCAGATGCTATTGTGGGTGCAGCGAAATGTGTTATGTTCCTAGCTCCAACAGTGTAGTAATATCTAACAATACAAAACAATACATGCAAATCCAAAACGTTAAAGAATGGAATTAAGAAATATATAAATATTAGGACGTGCAATGTCAGAGTCTGGAATATTCTGTAAATATACAGTATATGTATATGATGGTATGTATAAACCTTATAGACAGTATATGGATAGAATATGTAGTATATTAAGTGCCTTGCTAAAGATCGATGTAAAAAAATCCACAGGGGCTGAGTCACTTGACCCATTCTTACTAGAGCTCTCTGCCCCAGTCATTGTTTAACATTTAACCTGTATATTTTACTTGACAATTGCTACTGGTGTTATCCCTAAGATTTGGAAAGCAGCACATGTACTCCCCTTACATAAAGGCGGAGATACTTCTGACTTAGATAATTACCGCCCCATCTCCAGGTTATCTTGCCTAGCCAGGGTACAAGAATCCCTGACCAACTCCCAGCTAAGAACTTGTTTAACTTGTCACTCTATTCTCAGTCTGGTTTTACATCTGGACATAGCACTGTTTCAGCCACTCTGCTTGTGTTAGATGATGTGTTAAATTACAACAACAAAAAATAACATTGTGCTGCCCTATTTATAGACCTTTCCAAGTCATTTGACACTGTTGACCATTCTCTATCCATTAAAAACCTTGAGGCGTTACTACAGACCCGGGTTTGATCCCAGGCTGTGTCGCAGCCGGCTGCGACCAGGGGGAGACCCATGAGGCAGCGCACAATTGGCCCAGCGTCGTCCGGGTTAGGGGAGGATTTGGCCAGCTGGGATGTTCTTGTCATATCGCGCTCTAGTTACTCCTTGTGTCAGGCCGGGCGCATGGATGCTGACTTCGGTCACCAGCTGTACGGTGTTTCCTCTGACACATTGGTGTGGCTGGCTTCCGGGTTAAGCGATCAGTGTGTCAAGAAGCAGTGCGGCTTGGCAGGGTTATGTTTCGGAGGATGCATGGCTCTCGACCTTCGCCTCTCCTGAGTCCGTAAGGGAGTTGCAGCTATAAGACTGTAACTACCAATTGGATATCACAAAATTGGGGAGAAAAATGGGTAAAAAAAAGTACGAAAGAAAACTAAAAAGTTCTGAATTGGGCCTGGACAATAACTATTGCAAATGGTTTTAGAGCTACAGTATCTGACAGACAGGACACAATGTGTGCTTTCTGATGGTGTCAAGTCTAGTTTTCTCAATATTATGAAAGTTGTACCGCAGAGGTCGTTATTGGGAACTGGTCTCTTTACTATTTACAGTATATAAATAATATTGGTATATTTATTAAATCCTGTAATATTCATCTGTATGCAGACGATATGGTTATGTATGCCATTGCACCGACTGTTGACCAAGCTATGTTAGAGCTGCAATCTGATTTTGTTGCATTACGGAAAGCCCTTGTTGATTTAAAACTTGTTCTAAATATATGTTGTTCTCTAATTCACTGAAACATTTCTCAGATGGGCTACATATTCACTCATTGGGTGGCTCTCTCAAGGAGCGGGATCCCGCTTATAAATATCTGGGCGTTTGGATTGATAAAGATCTAACGTTTAAAAAACATACTGATGAGCTAGATAAAAAGCTACGATTCAAAATGGACATCTTCATTAGAAATAGATCTTGCCTCTCCATGAACAGCAGGAAGCAGATTGTGCAGTCAACTTTCCTGCCGGGGAGTTGGACGGAGACATGCTGGGCTGGGGAGAATGTGGGCTCCCGAGTTGCACAGCAGTCTAAGGAGAGTGCATCTCATTGCAAGAGGCATCACTACAGTACCTGGTTTGAATACAGGCTGCATCACCTCCAGCCATGATTGGGAGTCCCATAGGGTGGCACACAATTGGCCCAGTGTCGTCCGGGTTTGGCCGGGGTAGGCCATCATTGTAAATAAGAATTTGTTCTTAACTGATTTGCCTAGTTAAATCAAATAAATAAATAGGGGGGATAGGCCCACCACTTTTCGTTTCTATTTACTTTACATACCAATTGCATTATTATTATGATCATTTCTCTGTATGTAATTATTTTTTCTCCGTTTTTTTTTTTGGAGTGGGTATAAACGTTGTAAATGTACATGAATATTGTACCTGTAACCCCGCCCCCCCAAAAAAGCAAAAAGATAATACAAGCAATAAAAGAACAGCTTTTCTCCAGTTCCTTCATTCTCTTTATTGATGTTTCAGAGCAACTTGACTTACGTGACTTAGTCATTTCAGCTCCTCAGTGGTGCATCTCCAGCTAACTCTGTTCTGGAACGTTTTCTTGAAATAATTCCAGGTGGTTCCTGTCTTCTTCATCTCCTTCTCATGTGTCCTGTTCCATGCCTTTTTTGGGCGGCCAACCTTCCATTTGCCCTGTGGGTTCCACTCAGAGCAACAGAAAGTCTACTTAAAAATTAAGCTTCACAGTTCACACATACATACATACTCAAGCTGAGAATTTGCTTATTTTCTCAGATGTGCATTTATCAAAGCAACAATGAGGTATGTCTATTGTTGTTGAGAGGATTTATTAAAATACATTGAACAAATACACAAAGTACAAAGTAAAAGATTACAATTAACTTTTTTCATTGATTTGCAATTTAGCACAAACATCTGTACCATTATAATAACACTGCTTGAATTCAATAGCTCTCTCAAAGCTAGCTACGCAGAGCAACCATCTCTTTCTTTACCAAAGTGAACCTTCATACAAAACATTTTACATGCTGTGCATTCTCTGCAACAAAGGTGCCTTTACCACGGTCTTTTGGTAGCTTTTGAAGCCTTGTTTATAAGCATGTACATATACTGTAAATATATTTATAATATTAGACTGAAGCCTTCTTACATACACATTACATTCATACTGACTTCAGTTTGATTGCATTTCATTTAAACAATTTGATTTCAGTCACTTCAGCACTCCGTAAGGAAACAGACATGGATTTGATTGAACACATTCTGTGTGCACATTGCAGTTCTATGGCAACTACCCTGCAACATTCATTTTCTCTCACGCATACTATGAACACTGAACAAAAATATAAATGCAACATGTAAAATGTTGGTCCCATGTTTCATGAGCTGAAATAAAAGATCCCAGAAATGTTCCATACGCACAAAAAGCTTATTTCTCTCAAATTTTGTGCACAATTTTTTTTACATCCCTATTAGGAAGCATGTCTCCTTTGCCAATATAATCCATCCACCTGACAGGGGTGGCATATCAAGAAGCTGATTAAACAGCACGCTCATTACACAGGTGCACCTTGTGCTGGGGACAATAAAAGGCCACTTTCAAATGTGCAGTTTTGTCACACAACACAATGCCACAGATGTCTCAAGTTTTGAGGAAGCGTGCAATTGACATGCTGACTGCAGGAATGTCCACCAGAGCTGTTGCCAGAGAATTGAATGTTCATTTCTCTACCATAAGCTGCCTCCTACGTCGTTTTAGAGAATTTGGCAGTACGTCCAACCGGCCTCACAACCGCAGACCACATCAAGCACAGGGGGGGAGAAACCCTTTTGTGGGGGAAAACTAATTCTGATTGGCTGGGCCTGGCTCCCCAATCGATGGGCCTGGTCATGTGATTGGCTGGGCCTGGCTGCCACCCAGGCCCACCCATGGCTACAACCCTGCCCAGTCATGTGAAATCCATAGACTAGGGCCTAATTAATTAATTTCAACTGACTGATTTCCTTATATGAATTGTAACTCAGTAAAATCTTTTAAATTGTTGCATGTTGAGTTTATATTTTTTTCAGTATAGTTAGGTACATGATCGATAAGAGTATGAGAGAGACAAAACACTGGAAATCTTAGTATTTACATAGCATTGCTATTTGCTTCTGTCCAGTGACACTATTCCAATTTATGACAAGGCATGGGTCTTGTCCAAACCATCCAAAGCAACACTTTAGTCCACACAGGGACCCTCACAGGACTTACAAATGGAGTAACAGGCTGAACAGAAACACTGGGACTGCACACTCCATGGACAGAACAGCACTGATAACACGCACTCAATTGGGTGCAAAATAATAGCTTACGAACTGATATGTGCCCTATTTGTTGAAATTCCTATCTCAACTTCAGGTGAAGTGCTTTGTCTGGGCACAATCCCAAATGGAGTCTTAAGACCTACAGTACGCCCTATGCCCTTGGGAGATCTTAGAGGATTTGACGGGTGTAAGCAATATGGTTATAGCTCCACCTTGCCCTATCATACACTATGTGGAAGTTTTGCCATGTTGCTTATACCGTTCAAATCCTCTCAGACCTCCACAGGTGCATAGGGAGTAGGGCTTAGGGGTTCATTTGGGATCAACAACTGAAACAATATGTAGTTACACATTCCAGCCAACAGAGGGCATGACAGAGCACCTCAGGAGATTCATATAAAAAGCCTACAGAGAAGAGCTACAATCAGACCCTGTATACAGGAATCTCTTCAGTTCAGGATGGTCCATTCACAATTTCTTTCTCAAAAGCTTCACATACTGTAAGTGCTATAGCCCTGTCATTAAAAACAATACAAATAGGTAATGCCTCTACTCTTTGAGAGAAAAATAAGAGCAAACATTGCAATGAGAAAATTGAATACACACATTCTTGAAAAATCTGAACAAATGAAGTCTCATTAAACATATAAAACAGTAGTTTCACTTTGGACAATCACATTAGCAGACAGATGGAATAAACAGTATTGTCAAGTGAATCCATGCTGTCGCTCTGATACAGTTTAGTCCTCACAACACGCAATGCAATAAACAGTTCTCTTCCAAGGAACCCATATATAAAAAGAAACATAAAAATACATTTTGATACTTTTTCTGTAATGCTCTCCAACCATGTTCCTTGATGGCTAATATCTATGGAGATTCTAATCTATAGATGATTGAATTAGCTATCTAATTCCACCACTGCCCTCACTTCTTAATGAAAACATTTTCACCAATGTCTAAGATTATCAGCATACAATCTGGGACGTTAGCCATCCAGGACACGGAGTGAGCAGCCGTCTTTTAGTGGCACTAAAGCAGTAAATACTGAAATAACACTTTACCTTAACATGAAGAACACACAATAAAGCACTTTTCATGGAAAACATGAAACCTAGGCCAAAAGGTGACGGACGCAGTGTCATAAGCACTTTTTTGTTTTAGCATTTCTCAAAATGGAAGAGGGAGGGAGGAGCTGTATGTGTAGCAGGCAACAGCCAATAAACACATTCAAATGTTAAAGAAATACATGTACTATACCATTGGCTGAAATAGGCTAGTCTTGAGTCTCTTCTGAAATGTACAAATGGTTACAAACTGTACCACAGTTAGATATGTTCTGTAACTTCTATGTGATCGTCACTTTTTGCACTAATCCAGCCTGTTACATTGTTATGCATGTATGCATTAAATTCACAATGATTATGCAAGGCAAAATAAACAGAAGTCTCTTGAACTATGTACATTACAAGGGGGAACCCTTAGTATATTAGTAGCTAATGCAGCTCTGTAACTAGGATCCCTTTCTCCAGAGGCGGGAGATGGCAGTCTTTATGGGTTGAGGCATAGTGCAGCTATCCTTCCTTAAAGTCACTCTTATTCTTACAAGTTCCAAATCAAGGCTCTGCCATGAAACTATAAAAACAAACACATGTACTAAAATTGACCAGAGAATTGGCTGCTGTATGAGCACCCACTTATCATCTCTATAATTCTAGGAGGGGAGACTTATGCCTTCGTGGTTTTCCTTCTATTTGTATGTAGCTAAAGCACAAAGCTCCAGCAGAGGTCAGTCCCGATGCACAATGAATAGGCCAATGATGAACGCAGAAGGAAAAGACCCAGAACGAAGGAGCAGAGCCAGGCCTAAACGGAATAAATAGACATAGATAAGTCTCATTACAGCAGCCTTGGCACCTCCACCGGCTCATCTTCATGTGAACTTTGACTTTCCCAGCTCTCCCTGTAGCCAAGACAGGGCAGTTCCAGTCATCCTATAAGATCACCACGGTCGTGTTCCTCTGCACAGCCGTTGCTGACACATGGCAGATCTTACAACCCCTGGATAGGTATTTTACGTATAGCAATGTGGTGCCCGATGGCACAGTCGATGGCGTAGCACCCAACCATTAGTTGATGCATGCAACGTCTGAGCAGGGGAACACGCTTCCACATGTCAGGTAGCAGAGGTCGGGGCGTATGAGGTCGTTTGACTCTCACATCCTAATAGACAGTTCCTCTGCTTGACTCACCAACCTAAGTCATAAAAGCAAATAGCTACTGCAAAGTATGTTGAAGAATCCTTGAAAGATAGAAGTGCAATTGATATGATAGATAAATACATCTGTGTATTATTCCTAGGTTTATCCTCTGATCAATAGACAGAGAGCTTCTTGCAGGAGGGGAGGATGAGGAAGGGGGGGGCGAAGATTCTGTAATCATTTATATAATAGTTGACATCCCTGGGCTTGGCTGACTCCAGATCAATTTTGGGGTAGCTGATCTAATCTTCAATACAGATGACATCACTGGGCTTGCCTGACTTGAGGTCAGGGGTGGTGACGTCCCTCAGCGGGTCGCAGGATTTCTTGTCCAGGTGGCTGGACGGGGGTGGGGGGCCGTTGGACACTAGAAAGGGGGGAATGATTGGGGGTGGGGTGGGGTGAAGGGATACCAAACAGGGATACCAAACAAAGGGTGCTCAGCAAAAGAGATGAGCCAAATAAAATATTTGAAGCTATGTATTCCCTAACATATTATTAGAAAGAGAAGCAGAGCAGTAGATCATCTTACAGTGCTCCCTCTTTTTCAGTTATCATACATTCTGTCCTCGACTGTTCAGCTGAAAAATCTTGTATTACAGTTAAAGTCGTGCAGAGACAGGCCACTTACCACTGACATAGGGTCCCAGGGGCATCTGGCTATAGTTGACCATGGCCTCACCTGCAGGCCCCCGGAAACTGCCCCCAAAGCCAGTGCTGTACATCTGGGAACAGGCAAATGAGCTCTGGCCGAACGGCTGGAGGTAGAGTAAACATTTTACACATCCTGTCAATGATGGAATCAACCAAAACTACCTATCACCATAACAGAGCCAATGACAGTACAGTACCTGTTGGGGCGGAGGTTCGTTGCCGCGGCTGGTGAGGCGGCTGAGGATGCTCCTCTCAGACATCTGCAGACGCGAAGACACTGGGGGGATCCGGGACAACATGTTGGGAAGCCGCGTCACATCTGCCTTCATATCACTCAGCAGCTCCTCCAGCTGGTTCAGTACTGGAACGCACACACACACACAATCACACAGAACAAACACATACACATACACACACACATTCACACACACACACCGTCAATGACGAGAATGCACTAACGTATTCAATCTTATCTACAGTTCATGCGATGCTTAATTATTATTCACCCAGATCTTGAGTTTGTAGACAGTGTTTAAGTCCTGCTGCTGTGTACACACTGGGAGATGACAGACCTTTGTGCAGCACGGCGTTGGCTGGCTTGTTTCCAGCCAGAGACTCCTTGGACAGGTGCTGGTGAGACTCTGCCAGACACTCCACCTCAGCAAAGCGAGTGTTCAGGGCCATGGCCGGGTGGCTGGGGTCCTGGGTCATATTCAGGTACGCTGCCCTCCTCAACTGCTCCTCTATCACCAGAGCCTGCTCTAACAGCTAGGGCAGAGAGGGAGGGAGAGAAATGATATTGAAATTGAGAGAGAGAGAGAGAGAGAGAGAGAGGGTGGTGAGAGAGAGGTGGAGATTGAATGTTGCCTTCAGTAGTCCACTTTTCAGATTCAAGGTGTTCAAAAATGTGTTCGTATGACAGCAATAAGCATTTCACCTTAAAGCGACGAGCCAGGAACTTGTTCTTCATCTCCAGGTAATTTCCCTTGTGCATCTCAGTCTTGAAGGGCTCATTGTGGATGGCATAGCGTGGATCGTTCTGAATGTCCTGCCAGCGGGCATAGCCATGTCTGAGGTTCCCCCGTAAAGGAAAACAAACATGATAAAAGGGCTTCACATCACAAACAGAGAGACCTGCACACTGTGAATTCCGAACAGCTGTGTTAGATGCAGAGGAAGGATACGTTACGATGCCAGCCAGTAGCCAGTAGTCGTGGCGACGGTGCCAGATGTCATACATCTTCCCAGATGACACGGCAGCCCGCTCCTCGTTCTGCCACAGGGTGTGCAGCTCTGAGATATAGTAACACATCAGATCATACATCTACACTATATATACAGAAGTATGTGGACACCCCAGAGACAAACCTTGGCAGTAGAATGGCCTTACTGAAGAGCTCAGTGACTTTCAACGTGGCACCGTTATAGGACGCCACCTTTCCAACAAGTCAGTTCATAAAACTTCTGCCCTGCTGGAGCTGCCCCGGTCAACTGTAAGTGCTGTTATTGTGAAGTGGAAATGTCTAGGAGCAACAACAGCTGAAACGCGAAGTGGTAGGCAAGACAAGCTCACAGAACGAGACCGTAGAGTGCTGAAGCGCATAAAAGTTGTCTGTCCTCGGTTGCAACACTCTCTACCGAGCTCTAAACTGCCTCTGGAAGCAACATCAGCACAATAACTGTTCGTGGGAACTTCATGAAATGGGTTTCCATGGCCGAGCAGCCGTACACAAGCCTAAGATCACCATGCGCAATGCCAAGCGTCGGCTGGAGTGGTGTAAAGCTCGCCTCCATTGGACTCTGGACTCTGACAGTCCGAAGGACGAATCTGGGTTTGGCGAATTCCTACCTGCCCTAACGCATAGTGCCAACTGCAAAGTTTGGTGGAGGAGGAATAATGGTCTGGGGCTGTTTTTCATGGTTTGGACTAGGCCTTTAGTTCCAGTGAAGGGAAACCTTAACGCTAAAGCATACAATTACATTTTAGATGATTCTGTGCATCCAACTTGTGGCAACAGTTTGGGGAAGGCCCTTTCCTGTTTCAGCATAACAACGCCCCCATTCACAAAGCGATGACATACAGAAATGGTTTGTCGAGATCGGTGTGGAAGAACTTGACTGGCCTGCAGAGAGCCCTGAACTCAACCCCATCGAACACCTTTGGGATGAATTGGAAAGCCTACTGCGAGCCAGGCCTAATCGCCCAATATCAGTGCCCGACCTCACTAATGCTCTTGTGGCTGAATTGAAGCAAGTCTGGAGTGCTGTTCTTCCCATTGACATGCTCAAACTCCTGGACCTGGCTACAGACACAACAGTGAGTTAACAATCTAACAACAGAAGACTTGGATTTCTCAACCATTCTAGACTTGTTGTATTTTATTGAATGCATCCTATCTAAAACCAGATGCTAGAGGCAGGGAACCAGCCTTACTCAATCTAAACATAGGCTACAAGACATTTCTCAACCCTGTTAGGATGTAATGTTCCATCATCTAGTGGAAAGCCTTCCCAGAAGAGTGGAGGCTGTTATAGCAGCAAAGGGTGGACCAACTCCATATTAATGCCCACGATTTTGGAATGAGATGTTTGACAAGCAGGTGTCCAAATACTTTTGGTCATGTAGTGTATGTAGTGTTCCTACACCTTAGCTGTTTCTCCCACTCATCCCTCACCTGTGAAGCCTCCGTCGGCAATGTTGAACATGAACCTCATCTTGAAACCATTCTTCTCCAGTAATTCCCTCCTGACCTCCTCCATCTCCTCCTGTGCTTCTTTTTCTCCATTCAGCCGTCCGTCGGGCACGAGCAAGTCCTCGCTCTTGGCCTCGTCTGAAACAACTAAGGAAATGGAACAACTGGCTTACATTTTTGTGGTCCTCTTTCAGCAAAAAGTGTCACTCAAAGAGTGACAAGGTTTTAATGTTTTTCGCTGTTCCGCAAATACCTGGATTCAGTTCCTTCTCCTCAGGTTTGGCTGGGGCAGGATCACTGTCTCCTTTTTCTAAGGACTTCTCTGTCTCTCGACAGGGCTCCGCTAGAGGGTCATTGACAAACAGATGACCACATCAGAACAGAGACATGTCACAACTGATTTTTATGAAGTGGGACAAACCAAAGCCATTACACCAACCATTTACACCTCATTTGATTATAATAACCATGTAATGCACCGCTCACCTTTTGGTGAGCTTTGATTGGACGACAGCTCTGTATGTATGGATGGAGGCTCTTTAGGATTGATGGATGGCTCTATCAGTGCGGAGGGTATGTCTGTCATTTCACTACTCTCCTCTGAGGAGACTGGTTTGTCCTCTGTGCTGCCTTTCGCTGTCTCATCACTGTCAGGAGCGATGTCCGTCTTCTCTACCTGGGAAGATGACTCTGTACTAACATGAGTCTGGAGAGACAACCATCACAGATGGAGAGGGAGACAGAGTAAAACAAAAAGGAGACAGTTTACTTTAAAAGGTGACAGTTAGAAAGTTGCATGTGTTTTGTATTATAATAATAATTAAATTAGATGTATGGGGAGATGTATGAAGACAGTAAAGGATAGAGGGATGAGAAGGATAAGAGAGGGGAATAAAGGGACATTTCTGAAGAAGCGTGAACTCTGACCTCCAGTTCTGGTAGCTTCTTGCATTCCTGTTCTGTGGGTTCCTTGTCTTCAGCAGGCCCTGAGATCGAGTCCATCTTCTCTGTAAAAACAGCAAAACAATCACCAACAGTGTCTCTCATTTCCTGTCTAATGAATCTAATGAACTAAGCTGAATTCTGAAACACACACACATACCACACACACTGGAGGGGTGAGGATGTGACTCTGACCTGGTGGGACAGGACTTCCAGGAGGCTGGGGTGTGGCAGCAGGGCTAGCAGGGACGGGGGTGTTGGGGTCAGAGGACAGACTCTCAGTCAGTTTCTTCAGGTCCAGTCCAATAGGGATCAGGTCTGGAGTGCTGTATTTCCCATTGACATGCTCAAACTCCTGGACCTGGATACAGACACAACAGTGAGTTAACAATCTAACAACAGAAGACTTGGATTTCTCAACCATTCTAGACTTGTTGTATTTTATTGAATGCATGCTATCTAAAACCAGATGCTAGAGGCAGGGAACCAGCCTTACTCAATCTAAACATAAGCTACAAGACATTTCTCAACCCAGTTAGGAGGCTAACTTACTGCTTTCTGCTGGGTTTTATTAATGTAACTATGGAGTCATTGGATGACTGGTTGATGTGTACCTTTTTCCTGACCAGAGACATAACCCCAATCCTGGTGAGGACATGCTGGCGGGACAGCCCTTCTCGTGGAACCCCATCTGCAAAGGTCTCCGCCCCGTCTGCCCCGGGCTCACAAAGATGTCTCATGAACAGGGACACGTAGGCCCTAAGAGAGACAGGGTCACATTCATAATGCTAATCAATTTCCCATCATAGTATCAAAGATACTTGAACTGGGGCCTCCCGGGTGGCGCAGTGGTCTAAGACACTGCATCGCAGTGCTAGCTGTGTCACAAGAGATTCTGGGTTCGAGTCCAGGCTCTGTCGCAGCTGGACGCGCCCGGGAGACCAATGGGGTGGCGCACAATTGGGACAGCGTCGTCCGGGTTAGGGGAGGGTTTGGCCGGCAGGGATGTCCTTGTCCCATCGCAGATTAGCGACTCCTGTGGCGGGCCGGACGTAGTGCACGCTGACACGGTCCCAAGATGTACGGTGTTTCCTCAAACACATTGGTGCGGCTGGCTTCCAGGTTAAGTGGGAATTGTGTCAAGAAGCAGTGTGGCTTGGTTGGGTTGTGTTTCGGAGGACGCGCGGCTCTCGGCCTTCGCCTCTCCCGAGCCTGTACGGGTGGTGCAGCAGTGAGACAAGACTGTAACTACCAATTGGATACCACGAAATTGGGGAGAAAAAAGGGAAGAAAAAAAATAACTAAAAAGATACAAAAATAAAAAATAAAAATACATTTTTATACTTGAACTGACATTGTCTTGCATTTCGTATGGGAGTGAACAGTAGACTGCAGCTGAACCCCAGTTAAAATAACCCTGAGTACAGGAGGAGCTTTAAATACCTGAACTCTTTCTCACTCTTCCCTCTCAGGTCTCTGACTAGCCAGTGAGAGTTGAAGGCGTCCTGAGGAGGCATGCCCCAGCGCATGATAGCGTTGAGGAAGGCCTTCCGCTGACGGGCGTTGAACCCCAGCACCTGGCACAGGGAATTATACCCATTGGTCAAATCAATGTGCATACACACGTTGTCTACTAAATTAAAACCAGAGTGCTTCCTTCCTTACCTCGATGTTGCCCCCTACGCGCGCCAGCAGGGGTGGCAGAGGTTTGTCCCTGTCACTCTTCAGCTGTCTGCGAGAATGCCTGCGCCCACCTACAGAGAAACACCCCCACCATCAGCCAGGTGCCTCAGCAACATCTTATCAATGATAGGTTCCAGGCCCATCTACACAGGACAGAGCAGGCACTGAGAGAGTTAGTTATCTATAACGTAGTGATTACGCAGGTCTCATTGACACCCACCTTCCGGCCTCTCCTCGAAATCTTCGTCCTCGTCCTCGGACCCCACGGAGTACTCGGAATGATTGTCTGAAAGATCATCCTGCCACTCTGAGCCACAGATCAGATCAGAGAGAAACAGCACAGTGCATTCACTTGTGTAGGGGCCTACTGGGGGAGGAGGGGAGGGGGGCTAGCACCGCAGACCGCTACAGTGGGCATGCACACTGACACTACTCCACTACACCACTGGGGGGCAGGCATTCTTTCAAAAAGAAAGTTCTGTCCTCCCAGCCACTACACTGGTGGACTGTGCACTTCATCAACACTTCATGTCTCTGAGTGTGCATTTGCTTTAGATGGGTTTAAATGTTTCCCTTTCAGTCTCAAATGCCTGTTGTTGAACTATGGGGGTAGCGTTTTAAGAGGAACTCTACACAACTTACATACTGTAACGCTATAAGCAATATAAAGCAATCAAGCTTCTAAACGTGCCACTATTTTCAAGCAAGCTGCTATAGTTATGGACACACAGCCAAAGAAAGGTATAGTGTGCCACTCGTGATACCAGAGGTATATCTAGAGCAGTGGGCTTCAAAGTTGGGGTCACGGGGGAACTGCAGTGGGGTCGCCAAATAAATAAATGAAAAAGTACCTGTTACAAATTATTGTATGGGATCCATATGCAAAGGTTTTTGAGAGAGCTAATTTGGAAAATACAATTTTATTGAGTAAATGTATTTATTGGTTTATTTTCCAGATGGAAATGTGATGAATTGAAGGTTATTTGTTGATGTAAAAATATAAATTTACCGGTTGTAAGGTTGTGTCATTAGATTTGGGGTGGGGCCACGCAAAATACTTGGGAAACAAATGGGGTCCCCAGAAATTCTGGCCAAAACAAATGGGGTCCCCACTGAAAATGTTTGAATACCACTGTTCTAGAGTGATGCTAAGTTCACTCAAATGTTTTCTAAAAGGAGGGGGACCAATAAGCATAGCATTATTGTTACAGTAAAGGGATACTTCAGGATTTTGGCAATGCAGCCCTTTATCTACTTCCCCAGAGTCAGATGAACTCATGGACCCATTTTTTATACTCTGCATCCAGTATGAAGTAAGTTAGAGGTAGTTTCATGAGCCAATGCTAACTAGCATTAACACAATAACTAAAAGTCTATGGCATCTACTAACATGCTAGCAGTTAATACGTCCAGTCATTGAGTTAGCAATTGCACTAACGCTAGAGACATGAAAATTGTATCCACGAGTTCATCTGACTCTGGGGAAGTAGATAAAGGACTTCATTGCCAAAATCCTGAAGTATCCCTTTAAAGCAGAAGAGAATAGCAGGCTAGAGTGTACAGTACAGTATGAGGCAAACCTTGGTCCTCCTGAGACGTGTCGTTGTAGTTGACCTGCTTGCGGATGCGTTTGCCTTTGCCCAGGTTGCGGGCCAGATCCTCCTGTTGCTGCTCATAATGGTGCCTCAGCAGCTTCTCCCAGTAGTCTGGATCCACATTCTCCTCCTGCTTAATGATCTCCCGCTGGGGCTCCTCCTGAACACACACGCATGCACACAACGTGAGAATACTGAACAAGGATACTCCTGGGTAAACAAAATGGTTAGCTACTACTGAATAAACACTGGTAATCAATGAGAATACAATGAAGAGGCTGCTGAATACTCACACATACACACTGTGAGAATACATAACAGAGCCACTCCTAGACATAACAACGCCCATGCTGACTGAGTGTGTGAGTGTGTCCTCACCTCTGCGTCCTCGTCTTTGACCACGTACTGGGCCACCTTGAAGGAGCTGAGGTATTCGTTCATGTTCTGGATCTCAGTGTCCTCCGTGGCATTCTGGCTACGGTCCAGCAGCTTGGAGATGGCATTGTCATCATAGTGAATGACACTGCCCTCATCTCCATCCTTTATGTCCCCTGGAGTAAACACAAGTATCACAATATATCAGAGGGATACAGGCTGGTTTACTTTACATCCATGTCAAATCTAGAAACAATATTAGAAGAATGCAAATTGGTTTAATGTCCAGTTTAAAACTACTATATGTTCCTAGCAAAACAGGTCTGACTTTTCAAACAGAAATGCTAAACCCTTGGGGTGAATTGTATATTGATCCCATACAATAATCCCTACTCAGTTATTTATTTGGTGACCCCACTGCAGTTCCCCCGTGACCCCAACTTTGAAGCCCACAGCTCTAGATATACTTCTGGTATCACGAGTGGCACACTATACCTTTCTTTGGCTGTGTGTCCATAACTATAGCAGCTTGCTTGAAAATAGTGGCATGTTTAGAAGCTTGATTGCTTTATATTGTGACACAGTGTAGTCAGTGTGCGTACCATTATTCTTACAGAGTTTTTGATGGGAACCCATGGCCCGTGCGGCTGCCTCCATCTCGTCCTTGAAGAGCTCCTCGGTGCCGAACTTGAGGATGTCGTCCAGCTCCTGTTTGGACATAGAGCCGGTCTTGGAGCCCAGGCCGGGCCTCACCACCAGGTGGGTCAGCATCATCTTCCTCTTGGCCACCTGGGTGATGCGCTCCTCCACGCTGGCCCGTGTCACGAAGCGATAGATCATCACCTTCTTATTCTGACCTATACGGTGGGCCCTGCTGAATGCCTGCAGCATAGAGATGGAGGGAGGGAAAGAGAGAGCGGCAGAGACAGTTACAGAGTTAGAAATAAAGAAACATAACAGGGAGTCAAGGAGGAAGACAAATAGAATGAGGTAACACTGTGAGGGTTATAATGCATTCAGAAGACAGTATACTGTATGTACAGTATGCCTGTGTTAGTCGGTACCATGTCCCACAGTACCTGGATATCGTTGTGAGGGTTCCAGTCTGAGTCGTAGATGATGACGGTGTCTGCCGTGGCCAGGTTGATGCCCAAGCCTCCAGCTCGGGTGGAGAGCAGGAAGCAGAACTGCTGAGCACCCGGTGCTGCAGTAAGAATCAAGGCGCACAGTCAATGAGTGAGTGAGTACGCGAGTGTGAGTGCTGTTTGTGCTGCTCCCCTGCTGGAGAAATACAGAACAGCAGCGTAACTCACCGTTGAAGCGGTCGATAGCCTCCTGTCGTAGTCCCCCTGTGACGCCTCCATCAATGCGTTCATATTTGTAGCCCTCGTATTCCAGAAAGTCCTCAAGCAGATCCAGCATCTTAGTCATCTGGGAGAAGATGAGAACTCTGTGTCCTTCATCTTTGAGTTTCCTTAGCATCTTCTGGAGCAGAGTGAGTTTGCCTGAGGACTTGACCAGCTGGTTCCCATCATAAGAGCCATTGGGTAACACTGGTGCCTCCTGCATATACACAATGAGCAAATAACCCAACAAGAGGCCACAGCCCCTCACACACAGACAGTCAACTCTCACTGATAAACAAACATACCTGCATATTGGCAACCTATCAACTTCTACATTACACACCAGTGGAGGCTGCTGAGGGGAGGACGGCTCATAATAATTGCTGGAATGGAGTGAATGGAATGGTATCAACCACATGGAAACCACATCATTGATCTGTTTGATACCATTCCATTCACTCCATTCCAGCCATTATTATGAACCATCCTGCCCTCAGCAGCCTCCACTGATGCACACATTTAGAAACACACAAGTCCTCCTAAACATCAGTCCCTCCCCGCAGCCCTTAGCATGGTCTCCCCCCTCTGCCCTCTCTCCCTCCCTCCTCCCTCTACCCCGAGAGGGATCCCATCTCTCCTCCCTCCCTCACCACGGCTGCCACGGGGAACAGGTAGGGGTGGTTGCAGCACTTCTTCAGGTCCATCATGATGTTGAGCAGGGACACCTGGTTGCCCCCGCCCTTGGAGTTGAGCGCCTCAAAGTTCCGCGTCAGGATAAACTTGTAGTACTTCCTGTGGGTCAGAGGTCAAACATGAAAGGTGGGATTAGGTCTGGGGGAACCACTCTGAAGGGGTTTTATACAACAATGGGAGGTTCAATAGAAAAGTACTAGAAGAGGACTAACTAACTTCTGCATGGGGCTGAGCTCCACTCGTACGATGAGCTCTGTCTTGGAAGGCATGTTCTTGAAGACATCAGCCTTCAGTCTCCTGAGCATGTGTGGGCCCAGCAGGTCATGCAGCTTCTTGATCTGGTCCTCCTTGGAGATGTCTGCAAACTCCTCCAGAAAGCCCTCCAGGTTACTGCAGACAGAGAGAGCACAGACACAGCAAAACAGTTTATAGATCCCTTTTAAAGACGGTACAGTCAATGTTAAAATGAGCAATGGCCTTGGCTTCAGGCAGTACTGTAAGGAGGACCCTGTGGTCACCATTGCATCTCCCTAAGCAGTAGGTCTTTACGCTCTGCTACAGCAGCAGGTAGCAGGCCCCATAGGCAGACTGCCAGGCTAATGAAGGGGCCCCAGGGGGAGGTACAGTACAGCTCTTACTTAAATCTCTCTGGGGTGAGGAAGTTGAGCAGGTGAAACAGCTCCTCCAGGTTGTTCTGCAGAGGAGTGCCAGTCAGTAGCAGCTTATAGTAGATCTTATAACCGTTGAGGATTCTGAAAAACTGAGGTACAGTGACATTAGAGGCTCAACCAAGCCACAAATAGAGTTGAGTAATAATTATATACGAGGTTGATGAAGTTGAAAGGGAGAAGATGGATAATATATTGATAATAGATTGTAAAGAAATCAGAATTTTGATCTTAAGAAACGGACTATTAGACAATTTACCAGTGACAAAGACAATAATGACCAATTACATCAATTTGTAGAATGCACTGGTTTAATGTGAGGTGTTGGGTTACCTTTGACTGGTTGTTCTTCAGTCTGTGGGCCTCGTCCACCACTAGACAGGCCCAGTTAATGGAGCCCAGAATGGTCTGATCAATGGTAATCAGCTCATATGATGTCAACAACACATGGAACTTGATGGCACTGTCTTTCTGTCAAAACCAAAACAGAGATTCTAGATATGACAACCACTCTCCTTTCTATGTAAATTACACACTTGTCGATGTTCACTGAGATTCAATACATTGTAAGTGTAGTTCATGGGGATACCTTCATACGGAAGACCTTGCGGCCTGTCTTGACTGTACTGTCCTCAAAAGTGAACTCGTTCTCCCTGATGACCGCTCGGCTATCTTTGTCCCCAGTGTAAGTGACCACGTAGAAGTCTGGGGCCCACATCTCAAACTCCCTCTCCCAGTTGATGATGGTGGACAGGGGAGCACTGACCAGGTATGGCCCTTTGGAGTGACCCTGAAGGGGGAGGACATGTTTCAGTCATGACTAAAGATACTATTTGACAATATATGCAACATAAATTGTATTACTTTAATCAGTACTGATTCTATTGTGTTGTATTTACCCAAAGGACAAGTTTTCTTTTTTACAACCAAATGTCTATTTTTGATGTAAATTATATGTTATAGAAAAAGGTGTCTGGACCCTTCTATAAAATTCCATTTACATCAAAAATAGACATTTGGTTGTAAAAAATAAAACTTGTCCTATAATAACGTCATAGAACATTAATACCAAACAAATAGACCCCTGTTCTGTATGAGCCTGTCCTCCTCACCCACCTCCTTGTAGAGTGAGTAGAGGAACACGATGGTCTGGACAGTCTTGCCCAGGCCCATCTCGTCTGCCAGGATAGTGTCTGTGCCCTGTGCCCAGGAGAACCGTAACCAGTTCAGACCCTCCAGCTGGTACGGATGCAGGGTGCCCCCAGTGGCATTGATGTACCAGGGTTGATGTTCAAACTTGATGGTAGGCTAATGACAGAGCGAGAACAACCAGAGGTATATCAGTTGATTGTTAAGCTAATAGGACTGTATGTTTTAGACCCTAGTAATGATGGCCACTCACATCTATAATTGGGGCATCAGGGGGGATTTCTCTCTCCCTCCTCTTCTCCTCCTCTTTACCCTTCTTTCCCTTTCTCACCACTAAGGGGCGCTGGTCATCACCAATCATCTGCTCCCTGTCAAATCCCAGTAGACATTAACAAATAGTCAACTCAGGATGTGAAATCATGTGAAACAAATATGATTGTGTGTGTACTAGAGAGAGCGAGAGACACACACAGAGAGAGAGCGAGAGAGAGAGCGAGAGACACACAGAGAGAGAGAGAGAGAGAGAGCGAGAGCGAGAGAGAGAGGAGAGAGAGAGAGAGAGAGAGAGAGAGAGGAGAGAGAGAGAGAGAGCTAAAACAAAGTGTGAGATCTGAGCTGACCTGTGGTCCCAGTAGGAGTGTTTGCTGTGGTTATACTCAGGGACGTCAAAGTCATCCACCTCCCAGGTGCACTGGTCATAGGGCAGGTCTCTCCACTTGATCATGTAGTGCACATCTCCATCCTTATCATAACTGCAGGGAATGCAAGGAACAATGACTGTCAAAACTCTGAGCTTTTGGATTGAACCTCAGAATACAAAGACAATTACTTGTACACATTTCAAACCTGGGACAAAAATGTATGGTTGAGAATCCTGTCTCTAGTTTATTCCACTGTATATCAGGTGCTGAGCGTGAGTCTGGGTGAGAGAATGTCCCGACAGGGAGAGGAAGGTGTGTGTGTCTGGGGTGGGCACCTGTGGTTGAGGATCCTGTGGATGACCATCCACTCTGGCTTGATGCCGTAGCGGTAGAATCTCTCCTCCATGGCAGCGTACTGCGGGTCTTTACTCTTCCTCTTCTCGTTGTTCAGCTCCTCCTCCCCAGAGCCGTAGTCGTACGGAGGGGGCTCGTCCATGTCGTTCTTACGCTGGTAGTTACGGTACATCACCGCGTGGTACAGCTCCAACTGCACACACCACAAACAAGACCATGGCTTAACCAACGATGCTGCAGAAAATTCTTGTCGTATTTGTGACAATGTGCTGTAGCAAATGTAGAGTCTTGTAACTTCTGCAAACTAGATTTTTAAAGTGAGAGTAAGCCAGTATATTTGACCATGGCTGACTTTCAAACACTGACAAACCCCTCAGCAGCAGTCAAACAGACAAATGTGTGTCTCACCTGCAGTTCACTGACCCAGGAGCAGTGCCAGTAGGAGAGACCAGCCCACTTGACAAACAGCTCCCTCTCCGGGTGGCCCTTCAGGGGGGGCTTTACCAGCGGGTCCACAGTCTCTCCATTGGGGCCAGGGGGCACCTCAGTTGGTAAGGGAGGGTCCCCCCAAATCCAGTGGAGAATCCTCTGTACCTTCCCCTTCGGAGGTGGGCACTAGAGGGGAAAAGAGAGTTGTGTGAGACAGCATGGTATTATCTCTCTGTTCTCTCTTGGGAGCCTGCACAGAGAATGACACTTTCATTTTGTTTCCAGCAGTCAATTTTAATAATGGAGAGCCAAGTGCATTCTCACAAATAACATGGTTCATCAACTGGATCATCACACTGACTGGTGGGAGAACTTGTCACTCACCATGCAGCGTGGGCACAGCCACTCCCCATTGGGTATCTCAGGCAGTGGAGGGTTGAGGCAGTGGATATGGTAGGAMGAGGGGCAGGTGTCACAGCACAGCAGCTCCCCTCCGTCTTTACACACTCTGCAGAACTCCAGGTGGTCGTCCTCTTCCTCAACCGCAACCTCCTCTTCCTCATCGTCATCATCTTTGGCCTCCCACTGGATGCCCTCCTTCTCCTGAATGCACAGATGGGGGATAGTGATAATGTAGATTTTTCTACAATGTGATAGTGATGATGCACTTCTGTTGTGTTTAGTGATAGTCCAGGTAAAGGTGTACTACTTACACAGTGGGGGCAGCTCCACTTGCCCTCGGGAGCTTTTTCCAGCTCAGGGTCCAGACACACCAGGTGATAGGCTTTGGGACAGGTGTCACACAGGATGATCTCCCCTCCCTGCTGGCACACCTCACAGTAGTCCTGGTGGTCTGTCTCATAGCCGTCCCCATCCTCTCCTGAACACAAGACAGGAAACACAGATAAAAGTAAATGTAGTCTTCACACACACAGCAGTAACAGTCATTAGGTTATGAGGGTTATGAAAAGGTAGGAGGATATACAGTATAAACTAGTGGACCTGGTTAGTGTAGATAACGGACATAGCATACTTTTCCTTTTTTTCCGACCCTTCCGGGCTTTCTTCTTGGCATTCCCCGAGGTATCAGAGCGCACCGAGGCACTGTGGATGCTGACATCATCAAAGTCCGACTCCTCCAGCCCAAAGTCCTCCTCACTCTGCCAACAGACACGAGTCATTCACAACCACACAGTCAATCAGCAATGAGAGCCAATAACGTTCACACAAGTTTGGACATAAAACCCTAAAATGAGTATTTTGGGTGCTGTATAACTAAGACAATAAGCACATACACTGTACCTCATCCATTCCTGAGTGTGGGAAGAACAATCTAGTGTATCTTCTCAAGTCATAGTAATGTGACTGAAGGTAAGAAAGGAGACATGTGCCGCTCCAAACCTTACCGAGGATGCTTTCTTCTTTGATTTGRTCTTCTTCCCTTTACTTTTCTTCTTTACCTCCTTTACAGTCTTTGTTTTCCGTCGAACCCCAGGCCCTATAGGACAACAACATCCAGCACAGGCCAGAGAGGTATAGAGGGTACTTTATTAGTACATTTCAATACATACTGATATAAAGAATTATTTAATGACAGCCCTTACCCTTTCCATCTTTGGTTTTGGCTTTTCTGATTTGCCCAGGCTGAGAACTTGACAGTGTAGTGATCTCTTTGACAGAGGTGGGCGAGGCAACGGTGACCGTTTCCACGGCAGCAGCCACCGCAGCAGCCACAGCAGTTGCAGAGGTGCCTTTGAAGGGGTTGTTAGCGCTGAACTCTCGCCACTTGGCCCCTAACACTGTCATCATCTTTGACATGGGGATCTTAGGGTTCTTCTTGGCAATAAGTGGCCTGAGGAAAGTCAGGGAAAGAGAAAGAACACTGTAATCTTACTATCTTGTTATTTTCTTAGTTAATTATATACTGTAACAATCTGCACTAGAGTGACTTTTATTCACAAGAACTAGTGGTGACCCACCTGTGTGACATCCCCTCTGTGTTGTGTGAGTACTTTGATTGTGATTTGTCAACCAATGTCTTGTGGTTCGGCACATTGGTCTCTCTGAGATTCTCGGTCAATGCATTCAGTCTCTGAGCTTCCAGGCTGTCACACACAGCCACAACATCTCTCTCTCTCTCTCTCTCTCTCTCTCATCTCCTCTCTCTCTCTCTCTCTCTCTCTCTCTCTCTCTCTCTCCTCTCTCTCTCTCTCTCTCTCCTCTCTCTCTCCTCTCTCTCTCCATCCTCTCTCTCTTTGCTCTCTCTGCTCTCTCTCTCTCTCTCTCTCTCCTCTCTCTCTCTCTTCTTCCTCTCTCCTCAAACAGTCCAGTGTTCACCAACAAACAGTTTTCTCTATACAGTTTTTATTTGGTTTTATTTGTAACTACGCTACACAGCTACACAGCCATGACAGCCATCCATAGACAAGAAAGGCAGTAAATGATGATCCTACATGTACAGTACCTGAGGAACTGGCTGAAGGCCTTGTAGTTGGTGAGGGTTGTATAGTCCTCCTCTGTGAAGCCATACTGCACATCCTCCAGACCCCACTCCTGCATCAGCTGGCTGGACGACTTGGGCTCCTGGGGCACAACAACACTGAAGTAAGAGTTCAGTCTATAAATCCACTAAGGCCCCAAATAATATCAAATACATATCAAATACATATCAAATACATATCAAATAATATCAAATAATATCAAATACATATCAAATACATATCAAATACATATCAAATAATATCAAATAATATCAAATACATATCAAATACATATCAAATAATATCAAATACATATCAAATACATATCAAATACATATCAAACTAAACAGAGATGTTCTAACAGAGGCACTCTTACAGTACCTTATTATTTTCATCATCTTCGTCATCATCATCATCATCGTCATCCTCCTCCTCCTCTTCTCTCTTCTTCCGTTTGGGTTTCTTCTCCTTAGGTTTCTTCTTCTTCTTTGTGGTAGGGGCGTAGGTGCTGCTCTCGCTCTCTGAGCCAATCTCTGGACCCTGCAGTGGACGGTCATCCTCCCGCTCAGGGGCCTGCTCCTTCAAGTCACTGCCACCACCTCCTACTCCTCCACCTCCTCCTCCCTGTCACACACACAGATACAACATTGTTTATTATCTCAATGCTATCATTACTTTCCCATATAATCTCACCCCCTTTGCCTGTCAATCATTCAGGAGACATTTGATGCACAGACAATGAGTCAGCAAATATCACTAACATACAGAGTCTGTACTTGAAGAGGAAAGTCCCCAATACCATCTGGATAATGATGACCATTTGTAACCGTTTCAGGAAGCTAGGCGTATGTCGCACGTCACTACTTCACAGGAGACGCATTTGAACGTAAACATTTATTTTTTATCAAAATGCTTTTTTGGCAGAAATGCCTTCTGGAACATGTGAACTTTCATGTGCCTTAATAACAAACGTGTATGACCTGTAAATATTAATAAAACGGTTAAATTACGAGCCTAGTTGGTTTAGCCACAGAAAAAGCCAGGAACCTTCCCACTAGCCATGATTGGCTGAGATAATGGATGGGCTGGACATGCCGGGAGATGAGTTCAAATTGATCTGCCACGTAGCCCACGTCTGCCTATAACATGAGCATCTCAGCGTGGGGCGGCAGGTAGCCTAGTGGTTAGAGCATTGGACTAGTAACCGAAAGGTTGCAAGATCGAATCCCTGAGCTGACAAGTTAAAAAGCTGTCGTTCTGCCCCTGAACAAAACACTTAACCCACTGTTCCTAGGCCATCATTGAAATTAAGAATTTGTTCTTAACTGACTTGCCTAGTTAAATAAAGGTTAAACTGTATGGATAATCCTTGCTACTGTGGATTTTTTGAAAAATATAATGTTAGAAATGGAGAAATGCAAAAGTGCTACTGCTCTCAACAACAATGCTCCCCTGAATTTAGCAGGCGCTATTGACAGTGGGGAAAAGTTGTGATGGACTGCTTTATGCACAGGGTCAGTGAGAACCGGAGTGATTTGACACAATGGGCCAAACAAGCTGTAGCTCCAAAACAAAACGGAAACGACACAGCTAGACGTCTTACTTAGTTAAAGCGGTTCCAGTCTGCCGTGAAGCAGACTGTAACCATGTATACGGGTAAGAGTCTAGCTAAATTGTCAGGTATTATAAGTTTCTAATTTTGTCAGAAAGTAATTTTCATTGCAAGTTAAAGCGTACTGTTCACTAGCTAGCAAACGTTAGCTTGCTGGCTCACTATCTAACGTTACATGTATGATCTGTGCAGTAATATTAATTGTATCTCAGAAAGCTATTTGCATTGCTATTTATAGCCTAATGTTACAGTAGCTAACATTGAAGTTAGTTGGTTAGCTTTAGCTACCTGCAGATTCACACAACAGCATTTCATGCATGGTGGCTACCTATGATAATCAATTTGTACGGTAAGGGTTGGGATTATAGTTCATTGTTTAGCTAGCTAACTAGCTACATGCCAAAACAAAAGACTTCACTTCGCCAGATGATTACATGATCCATCAAGTTAGCCAGGTGTGTCTGGGGGTGATTATGGCCATCTATTGTATTTCATGAACATGCATACATGTCTAGACAATAATGACCTTAGCTAGATGTGGCTGGGGGGTAGGTATAGCATTTTGTTCGCATGACCCATTATTTACACAAATGTGTCTGGTTAAGCATCATCTAATAATTATATAAAATTATATATTTTTATCTGGAAACTTTCTATTTTTGATAGCTACTATGCAAATATGCAAGTAACCATTTCACTATACCGTTTACACCTTCTGTATCCTGTGCATGTTACAAACAAACATGGATTTTATTTGATATACTGTGTGTATCAAATAAAAGAACAACATGACCTGCACCAATGTTAGATTGGGATATAGGCCAAGAACTAGATCAATTGTATTTTTACTAGAGGTCGACCGATTAATCGGCATGGCCGATAAATTAAGGCTGATTTCAAGTTTTCATAACAATCGGTAATCTGCCTTTTTTGACGCCGATTATATTGCAATCCACGAGGAAACTGCATGGCAGGCTGACCACCTGTTATGCGAGTGTAGCATCAAAAGAACCTGGTGGCTGCAAGGAGCCACGGTAAGTTGCTAGCTAGCATTAAACTTATCTTATAAAAAACAATCAATCTTAAAATAATCACTAGTTAACTACACATGGTTGATGATATTACTATGTTAACTAGCTTGTCCTGCGTTGCATATAATCAATGCGGTGCCTGTTAATTTATCATCGAATCACAGCCTACTTCAACTTCGCCAAATGGGTGATGATGTAACAAAAGCGCATTCGCGTAAAAAGCACAATCGTTGCACAAATGTACCTCACCATAAACATCAATGCCTTTCTAAAAATCAATACACAGAAGTATATTTTTTTAAACCTGCATATTTAGTGAAAATAAATGAATGTTAACAGGCAATATTAACTAGGGAAATTGTGTTACTTCTCTTGCGTTCAGTGAAAGCAGAGTCATGCAACAGTTTGGGCCGCCTGTCTCGTTGCGAACTGTGTGACCGTAATTAATTTGCGGTTGTGCATTGAAGGTTGTGCAATGTAACAGCAATATTTAGACTTAGGGTTGCCACCCGTTTGATAAAATACGAAAAGGTTCCGTATTTCACTGAAGGAATAAATGTTTTTTTTCCGAAATTATAGTTTCTGGATTTGACCATTTTAATGACCAAAGGCTCGTATTTCTGTGTTTATTATATTATAATTAAGTCTATGATTTGATATTTGATAGAGCAGTCTGACTGAGCGGTGGTAGGCAGCAGCAGGCTCGTAAGCATTCATTCAAACAGCACTTTACTGCGTTTGCCAGCAGCTCTTAGCAATGCTTGAAGCACAGCGCTGTTTATGACTTCAAGCCTATCAACGCCCGATATTAGGCTGGCAATACTAAAGTGCCTATAAGAACATCCAATAGTCAAAGGTATATGAAATACAAATGGTATAGAGAGAAATAGTCAACGCGTCATAATTCCTATAATAACTACAACCTAAAACTTCTTAACTGGGAATATTGAAGAACTGGGAATATTGAACCACCAGCTTTCATATGTTCTCAGGAACTTAAACGTTAGCTTTTTTACATGGCACATATTGCACTTTTACTTTCTTCTCCAACACTGTGTTTTTGCATTATTTAAACCAAATTGAACATGTTTCATTATTTATTGCAGACTAAATAGATGTTATTTATGTATTATATTAAGTTAAAATAAAAGTGTTCATTGTTCATTCAGTATTGTTGTAATTGTCATTATTACAAATATACACTGCTCAAAAATAAAGGGAACACTTAAACAACACAATGTAACTCCAAGTCAATCACACTTCTGTGAAATCAAACTGTCCACTTAGGAAGCAACACTGATGACAATAAATTTCACATGCTGTTGTGCAAATGGAATAGACAAAAGGTGGAAATTATAGGCAATTAGCAAGACACCCCCCAAAAAGGAGTGATTCTGCAGGTGGTGACACACAGACCACTTCTCAATTCCTATGCTTCCTGGCTGATGTTTTGGTCACTTTTGAATGCTGGCGGTGCTCTCACTCTGAGTGCATGAGACGGGAGTCTACAACCCACACAAGTGGCTCAGGTAGTGCAGTTCATCCAGGATGGCACATCAATGCGAGCTGTGGCAAAAAGGTTTGCTGTGTCTGTCAGCGTAGTGTCCAGAGCATGGAGGCGCCTACCAGGAGACAGGCCAGTACATCAGGAGACGTGGAGGAGGCCGTAGGAGGGCAACAACCCAGCAGCAGGACCCGCCTCCGCCTTTGTGCAAGGAGGTGCACTGCCAGAGCCCTGCAAAATGACCTCCAGCAGGCCACAAATGTGCATGTGTCTGCTCAAACGGTCAGAAACAGACTCCATGAGGGTGGTATGAGGGCCCGACGTCCCAGGTGGGGGTTGTGCTTCAGCCCAGCACCGTGCAGGACGTTTGGCATTTGCCAGAGAACACCAAGATTGGCAAATTCGCCCATGGCGCCTGTGCTCTTCACAGATGAAAGCAGGTTCACACTGAGCACATGAGCACATGTGACAGACGTGACAGAGTCTGGAGACGCCGTGGAGAATGTTTCGCTGCCCTGCAACATCCTCCAGCATGACCGGTTTGGCGGTGGGTCAGTCATGGTGTGGGGTGGCATTTCTTTGTGGGGCCGCACAGCCCTCCATGTGCTCGCCAGAGGTAGCCTGACTGCCATTAGGTACCAAGATGAGATCCTCAGACCCCTTGTGAGACCATATGCTGACACATGCACATTTGTGGCCTGCTGGAGGTCATTTTGCAGGGCTCTGGCAGTGCACCTCCTTGCACAAAGGCGGAGGTAGCGGTCCTGCTGCTGGGTTGTTGCCCTCCTACGGCCTCCTCCACGTCTCCTGATGTACTGGCCTGTCTCTGGTAGCGCCTCCATGCTCTGGACACTACGCTGACAGACACAGCAAACCTTTTTGCCACGCTCGCATTGATGTGCCATCCTGGATGAACTGCACTACCTGAGCACTTGTGTGGGTTGTAGACTCCGTCTCATGCTACCACTAGAGTGAGAGCACCGCCAGCATTCAAAAGTGACCAAAACATCAGCCAGGAAGCATAGGAATTGAGAAGTGGTCTGTGGTCACCACCTGCAGAATCACTCCTTTTTTGGGGGGTGTCTTGCTAATTGCCTATAATTTCCACCTTTTGTCTATTCCATTTGCACAACAGCATGTGAAATTTATTGTCAATCAGTGTGCTTCCTAAGTGGACAGTTTGATTTCATAGAAGTGTGATTGACTTGGAGTTACATTGTGTTGTTTAAGTGTTCCTTTATTTTTTGAGCAGTGTATATAAAAATCAGCCGATTAATAGGTATCGGCTTTTTCCGGTCCTCCAATAATCTGTATCGGTATCGGCGTTGAAAAATCATAATCGGTCAACCTCTAATTTTTTACCTGGAGTTTTGTCTTATTTTAGGCTACACTTTCCACTGTAGTCTTGAAATCTTTGGTTGTTTCCTACAATACCTTACTCAGTATGTTTAGCACATGGCCTCATATGTAAATCCTTAAAGAGATGGGTGGGGCTAATGCTTAAGAGTGTGAATGATGCTGAATGGGTGTAGACAAAGAAGAGCTCTCCAATAGGGCCATTTTCTAAAAAGTGCAGTTACAAATTTTATCAACTTTCAAAGCAGAATTACTTTCCCATTGTTCCTCACTGCAGTGTATGATATACCATTTTGTAGCTGAGTCTCTACTTTTATCCATGTTA
>NC_036851.1:23604004-23706241 GCF_002910315.2 Salvelinus sp. IW2-2015
ATGCTAATTATATCAGGACAATATCTTCAAATGATATATAACTATTGCTGCTATTGTAGGCTATGCTACCCATTCTATCCATTGCAGTGGTAATTAGTCACCTCCAAAATGATTGGCACCCTTGATAAATATTTGCTAAAAAAACAGTATAAAATAGATTATATACAAATACCGACCTATATTGTATACAAAAAAAATAAAATTATAAGATTTTATACTAATACAATTGTTCAGGTAAAGAATGTTTGACAAGTAAATACAAAATCTCAAAAAGATTGGTGTCAAAATGATTGGCACCCCTAAAGATTCTTATAAATAATATCAAACAAAATAACATATGCATTAACATTATACTTGTTTAAGTTAATCTCAGTTAAAGGAACTGTATTGTGGTCTTCTATGGCTTCCTGTTTTACTGATATATTAAAATGTACAAATGTAAAATCAATTTTTCAACCATCACCATTGGGAAAGGCAAATAACTCACAAATGAAAAGAGCTAAATGGTGGTTGACTTTCATAAATCAGGCAATGAATAAGAAATTCATCATGTATTCCCCATTTGCACAAGGCTATCAGGCTACTTTTGCCTTCTTGCAATGCAATATTTCAACCACTAGAAACTGTGCGTAGGCATGGTCTAAAGTTTGCGGGAGGATAAGAAGATTTTATAAATGCCAACATTTGCGTGAAAACATGGCACAGGCATGTTTTAGAGCTTATTTTGTGCGTAGGCTACACAACGTTTATAAATGAGGCACCTGGACATTTTAGTCAAAAACCAGGTTGCCTCTTCCAGGAGGCTGAAACTTGGCCACAAGTGGATCTTCCATCAATACAATGATGCCAAGCACACAAACAAATCCACCTAAATATGGTTAATTGACCATAAAATCAACATTTTGCAATGGCCATCTGTCTGCTAACATGAACCCCATTGAAAATCTGTGGTTTGAATTGAAGAGGGCAGTCTATAATCGCAGACTGAAGGATATCAAGGATCTGATCAGATTCTGTATGGAGGAATGATCTAAGATTCCTCCCAATGTGTTCTCCAATCGCACGGAACAATCATAGAAAGTGCCCTTATCCTCGAAAGGGGAGGGTGCTCAAAGTAGAGCTGGGTGATATGGACAAAAATCCATGTTGCGATAAATTGCCTGTATTGATGCGAGAACGAATAGAACGATAGAACATCAATGTGCACTATTTTTTTATTACCCTTTAAACTATGACTACTAGCTTGATTGTTGTAGATATAAATTGTCTTAACAATCATCCATATTAGCAAACTTATTTAATTTAAAACTTAAAATGTAAAATATTTCTCTAGTATAGGCTACTTATCGTAATTAACACCTCTACTTAATCACCCTCCCGGATCCGGGATCCTCCTCATCAGAAACGCTGACTAGCATAGCCTAGCCTAGCGCCACAGGGATATCATATAATATAATTTCATGAAATCACAAGTCCAATACAGCAAATGAAAGATAAACATCTTGTGAATCCAGCCAACATTTCCGATTTTTAAAATGTTTTACAGCGAAAACACAATATATATTTATGTTAGCTCACCACAATAGCCACAAACGCCATTTTTTCACCGCAAACATAGCTTTCACAAAACCCACAAATAGAGATAAAATGAATCACTAACCTTTGAACAACTTCATCAGATGACAGTCTTATGACATCATGTTATACAATACATTTATGTTTTGTTCAAAAATGTGCATATTTATAGGTATAAATTGTAGTTTTACATTGCAGCCATCATCACAAATAGCACCAAAACAGCCAGAATAATTACATAAAATAAAACGTGAAATACATAAATACTCATCATAAAACTTTTATGAAAAATACATGTTGTACAGCAAATGAAAGATACACTGGTTCTTAATGCAACCGCTGTGTTAGATTTAAAAAAATAACTTTAGTACAAAGCACAGCATGCAATAATCTGAGACAGCGCTCAGCCATTCTCCGCCATGTTGGAGTCCAAAGAGWCCACAAAAATACGAAATAACATCATAAATATTCCCTTACCTTTGATGAACTTTCATCAGAATGCAGTGCCAGGAATCCTAGTTCGACAATAAATCGTTGTTTGGTTTTAGAATGTCCATTACGTCTGTCGAATTAGCAACTTTGGCTAGCATGGTGGAGCTCACGTTTCCATAAAGATTTTACGCATGAACGAAAAATTCAAAAAGTCAAAATAAAAGTCGAATAAACTGGTCAAACTCAGTTGAGAATCCATCTTTAGGATGTTTTTAAGAAATACATCCAATAACGTCCCAGACGGAGCATTTCCTCGTGTCTACCAAACGAATTGCAACCAACCATATGACAAATCCTCGTGCGTCACCAAGTACTACCGATATGGCTGAGCTCTCACTCCAACGAGTCCCATCCGGTCCCAGAAAAGGCTAGAGACTTCATTCAACGTTCTACTGCCTGTTGACATCTAGTGGAAGGCGTATGAAGTGCATACAGATCCATAAATACAAGGCAATTGAATAGGCAAGGCCTTACACAGAGATCCATTTTCAGAATTTTCACTTCCTGTTTGGAAGTTTGCTGCCAAATGAGTTCTGTTTTACTCACAGATATAATTCAAACAGTTTTAGAAACTTCAGAGTGTTTTCTATCCAATAGTAATAATAATATGCATATCATATGATCTAGAACAGAGTAGAAGGCCGTTTAATTTGGGGACAATTTTTTCCCAAAGTGAAAACAGCGCCCCCTAATTAACTATCAGCAAAGTAGTTGGTATGGTTGGTGTCTATAAAGTATTAAACAGGGGGTGCCAATAATTTTGACATATCTTTCTGAGATTTTGTTTAAATTAATAGTTAAACAAAATATTTTTCTCTGAGCAAATTAGTATAAATGTAGATAGTTTAGACCATGTATGGCATTGACCTTCAGAACCTTGGGTCATTAAAATAGATCCATGCATAGGAGGCTTTACTTGGAGAGCAGCAGTAGTGCTCTGCCTCTGACCCTATGACCACAGGCAGCATCAGCTGTGCCTGCACTGACCTGTGCACCTTGACCAGGCTCAGTCCTCCTTCACAACGCACTGTGGCATATCTCCTCCTTTCTCTCTCTGTTCTTTTACAACTATAGGTTCCTCTCTGGGTAGGATTAGGCAGCAGTGGATACCACTGTTTCTAACACATTACCCCTGAATTGAAACTGGTCTGCTGAATTGAAAACTGCTCTGTTCCCACATGTAATTAAGGAAACATGTAATTAAAAGAAACACTTGAGTGAGTGAGGGATACAAAGTATATTGAAAGCAGGTGCTTCCACACAGGTGTGGTTCCTGAGTTAATTAAGCAATTGAAACATCCCAACATGCTTAGGGTCATGTATAAAAATGGCCAGTTGCCCATTATTTTGCCTACTATGTCAGTCGAAGAGATCCCTGACTTTGAAAGAGGGGTCTCAAAGGAGCATAAGGGGTTTAAAGTGTGTGGGTGTGTGTGTGTGTCAGTCATCAGATCTCAACCCAATTGAACACTTATGGGAGATTCTGGAGCAGCGCCTGAGACAGTGTTTTCCACCACCATCAACAAAACACAAAATTATGGAATTTCTTGTGGAAGAACGTCACATCCACCCAATAGAGTTCCAGGCACTTGTGGAATATATGCCAAGGCGCACAATGCCGTATTAAGACAGTTTATGTTGGTGTTTTCTTTATTTCGTCAGTAACATCTACCTGCTGCCATTGTCTAGAAAGTAATGGCCTAGAACTAATTGTTTTATTGTAGCCGAAGGGGCCCTCATATCCATTCACATGAGCAGGCTATATCTGAAGAAAAGAACACAGTTGTAACTTGCAACCTGTTCCAAACCATTTGTGGAAAAAGCTACCATTTCAGACATCCATTTCATTGAAACGATCCATTGGCTCTTCAAATGAGCAAGACCCCCACTCACTCGGTGGCGATAAGCCATTGCGCACGTATGTGCGTTCAACATCTGCATGTGGTAGGCTAAACCAGTAAGGATCGACCTCCAAGCGCCACTTTCTACGGGATGTATGGCTGCATCTCTTTTGGAAGGTGTGGGACTGACTCTGCTCCTCACTCTGTTTGAAGTGTAACGGTGATGCGTGTGTTCATTTTTCCTCTCCAGTAAATTGGCTACTGGTTTTGCTTTCGCTAAAACATGTGTCAATGTCGCTACATTTCTACGGATTAATGCATACGCAAAATATTGATACGTTCAACACAACGTGAATATGGATTTTATCTTTGTTTCAATACTTTTTATATTTATCGACGCGATTTACGCAGTGTCCCGCTATGGAAATCTCCAACCATACATGTACGTTTTGTTATAAGCTGTCGTTGTTTTGACTTAAATTGTTTTTGCATGATAATACATTTTACAGTCACAGTAACCTAAATTATAAAACTTCTGGTAAAATTTTACTTGTTACTACTGCTGCTATTTATTTGAGCTTGACATATAACCAAAATCCAATATCTTTTGACATGTTAAACAATTTATGATTATTTTACAACTTTCATTAGTTGAAATTTGAGACTTGAATATAAATTTATCAATTCATATATATTTCAATATTTCATGTTTGCATTGAAAGGAGAAACATTGTGTCCATACCTGGGTGTGCATAGTTAAAATACACAGAGAACAACCAGTCAACTCTAAGGCTGTATTTTGTACATTTCTCAGAAAGGAATGCACCTTGAACTATGACAGTGTTGTCATAAGAATACTCTAGTGTCTCTCTCAACATGCACTGTAATGGTATACCTTTACATAATTACACATGATCTCAGGGCGGATTAATGATGCAGCATACGTGAGACGCCTCTACGTTTCCCTATAATGGAGAGCATGCCAGAGTAACAGGTGAAATAAGTCAGAGATGAGGGGATTATGATAAGTCTGACTTCATGAAAAGGATGATATAAATCTCAGAGATGTTCAATTGTTCAGCTGTAATGACCCTGTCATTGCCTTATAGTGAGGAATAATGAGTATTCTTAGAGGGCCTGTAAGACCATTACCGTGAGACCATTACCATGAGACCATTACCGTGAGACCATTACCGTGAGACCATTACCGTAAGTCCATTGCCAGTCTCGGGCTAGTAGATCCAGTATTAGCATCACCAACTGAAGGTTTTTACAGACACATCAGGCATACACATTATTCCAGAGATGAGACACGTCTGGACATGGAATTACAGAGCTGCTCCTAAATTATTAGACATACTGCACTTTCTGCTGCTAGAGAGGTACTGAAACACTGCTTAATGTTAGAGGGATAGTATGGCACATTGAGACGGTTTTAGATACTTTACAATGCAGGGAATGTGTTGCGATGGGATCTATGGCACTGATGGCACCTGGTTTATAAATCTAAAAACATGGATGTATTCTGCTCTTCTTTGGTCAATATTTTGACATACTGTAGTATCAGGTACTGTCTTAGTGAATGTTGAATGATTGAATTCTTGCTGCAGGCAGTGTCTTGTGCTGCCATGCTTAGCGATATAAACAGTAATGTGTGAGGAATTCCCCGTAAGTATTAGCAGACAGCGTGGGCACTCTGTCATTTTTTTACTTGATGTAATCCCCACAAGGGTGTTGCACTACACGGTACAGTAGGGCCGGGACAATACCAATATTGCGATAGAGGTTAGTATCGTGGCAAGGAAACAAACATGAAGCGGGTGTAATTTCTTTAGGAGAACATGTTAAAAACAAACATCATTATTCTTTTCATCCAGAGTCACATTTGATTTATTTCCCCATGCTATAGGACACAATATTTTACATACAGCAGGTTTTTAAAGGACCAAAGAGATTGGTCTGCTTCATGTTTTCATTTTTGCCATGGAAATAAATATTGCGATTCTGGTATCGTCCCGGCCCTACAGTACAGAATAAGCCCTTAGGAATCCTTGTCCATTTATCTTCAATGGTTCATGCTTCATAACAACCTCTTACATTTTCCCCCCTCACTTTAAAAATAGCTTGATTTGTTCCATATATTTTTGCCGCTACCCTCTTTCAGGCCCAATGTGTGTGCAGAGCGGGAAGTGATGCTGGTTGCCCAAAGGCAGCCCTGTGTGCAGGCCTTCACACGCATGGTCAAGATCTGGAAGCAAGGCTGCCTAGGACAGAACTGGTGCATGGGATACGAGAGAAGGTGAGTCCTGCTCTTAATTCAGGCATCCATCCATGCCTCTATCCATCCATTCCTCCATTAAATCAAATAGCACTTTATTCATCACATGCTTTGTAAACAACAGGTGAGGAGTAACAGTGAAATGTTACTTACGGCCATTCCCAACAATGCAGAAAGTAATAGAAAGTAAAACACGTAATAATAACAGATACCCAATGAGTAACGATAACTTGGTTATATACAGGAGGTACCAGTACCGAGCTGATGTGCAGGGGTACGAGGTAATAGAGGTAGAGACAGTATGTACGTGACAGATAGTAAACTATCAGCAGCATATGTGATGAGTCAAAAAAAGTTAGTGCAAAAAGTGTCAATGCAGGTAGTCCGGGTGGCTATTTGGTTAACTATTTAACTTGGTGCATTGGTACCGCTTGCCATGCGGTAGCAGAGAAAACAGTTTATGACTTGGGTGGCTGGAGTGTTTGAAAATGTTTAGGCCTCCTCTGACACTGCCTGGTATAGAGGTCCTGGTGTACTCGGCTGTCCACATTACCCTCTGTAGCGCCTTGTGGTCAGATGCCAAGCGGTGATGCAGCCAGTCAAGATGCTCTCAATGGTGCAGCTGTAGAATTCTTTTGAGGATCTTAGGATCCATGCAAAAACATGTCAGCCTCCTGAGGGGGATTAAGCCTTGTCGTGCACTCCTCATGACTGTGTTGGTTTGTTTTAATAAAAAATTACATCAAATAGCTTAACAATGAGAATAATGTAATCGGCTTGAGGATAAATTCAGCCACTATTTATTGTTGAACTCAGTGAGTTTTGTCTGGTTAATGGCTTACACAAATGGTCTGCAATATTCAAGGTAAATTAAATCCAGCTTGAGAGACTCCTCTGGTCTCCTGAAGAGCTCCTTGCTGCTTCTTTCTCTCTCTGTGTCTTTTTTGTCCCACACAATGAAATCGGGGAGGGAAGTCACACATGATATCTCAGACAGCACTGCCCCGATTTTGACAAAACTTGGGTGAATGATGCGTCTTGCCATGGAGATCCGGCATTTACAAAATTACGCTGATTGGCCCAAGGCGGAAGCTGTAGTAATTAACAGAAATGTGTTAGTCACACGCGATATCTCAATTGGCCCAAGAGTGGGCGCTGCATCATTCATGGGGGACAACATGTTTACTGTTGCCTTGTTCCCTTTATTTATTTTGTATATATTTTATTTATATTTTAACATTTTTATTAGATTTTTTATATAAAAATAAAATAAATTATCAGTTTTTCGTGATATCCAATTGGTAGTTACAGTCTTGTACCAACGCTGCAACTCCCCTATGGACTCGGGAGAGGCGAAGGTTGAGAGCCATCGAGAGCTTGCTTAACCCGAAAGCCAGCCGCACCAATGTGTTGGAGAAACACCGTCCAACTGGTAACTAAAGTCAACTTGCAGGCGCCCGGTCTGCCACAAGGAGTCACTAGCGCACGATGGGACAAGGAAATCCTGGCCGGCCAAACCCTCCCCTAACCCGGACAACGCTGGGCCAATTGTGCGCTGCCTCATGGGTCTCCCGGTCACGGCCGGCTGTAACACAGCCTGGAATCGAACCCAGGGCTGTAGTGACGCCTCAAGCACTGTGATGCAGTGCCTTAGAACGCTGTACCACTCGAGAGGCCCTCAGACAGTCTTTCTTGAGACATTGTGCATTATATGTCCATTGCGCTGCAAACAATTTAACCTTAGTCTTGAATGATGCATGCCAAGTTATACCAGAGATAAGAGACTGTTGATATTGCAACCACACAACTCAAACGCTGTTTCACCAGTATGAACGAAATCACAAACTGCTTTTTTTGTTAAAGCACTCGAGCTGTTGTCAACTAAATATGATAATCTGTTTGCATCTGCCAATTTATTGGCTGTCCAGGATCCAGACGACTTATCGCTTCCTATACAGTTAATCTCTTTCTGTAACATGTTGAGCCGGCAATTAAGGAGGATGAGATGCTCAATTAAAGATGTTGCAGAACTGCTGTATTTGAAGCACCACTGCCTTCTGCCCAGTTTCCCTGATATTGCCAAGGCAATCAAGCTGTTTTTACCATCCCTGTAACTGTCGCTCCTGCAAAGAGATTGTTTTCTAAACTAAAACTCATAAAGAACTACCTATTAAGCATTAGGCTCTGTCTGATATGCGTTTTTGAACACCTGAGTAAGTTCCACTCATTGCACTGGTACCGTTGTAGCCTTGACCACGGCATTTGTTCACCAATTTCCCCTTACTTTCAATCAGTTTAAGTTTTTATTTTTCAAGGTTTGAGGCACTTTTTCAGTCACATTCCTGAAGCCCAAGAACAAAAACACTTAACTTCCTAATTCATATGGAAATTAAAAAGGTTTATGAATGACTTAGTGGTGGGTTACTGTCAATGATTTATTAAATAAAAAAAATGGACATCTATGACAGGTTCAAGGGCCATCAGAACTCGCCTTGCGGAGGTGTCCGGTACGCCAGTGGATCTTCTATGTAGAAAAGAACATTGATGTTGTTCTTTTTCCCCTAGTCTATTTAGTGCCTGGTCTTATCCACTCTGTTTTAAGGAATCCTGATCGGCTTGTGGACATTGTAGAGGGAAGCAGAAGACACATACGTGTCCTTGGAGTCTTATCTTTCAGTGATGGGGTTATAATATTTTGTAGCTTAAACAGTTCAAAAGATAAAGCCACATTTGTAGGAAGAAAACAGGGTCGCGACCCCTAGTTTGGGAAACACTGGTCTATTGCATGTATTACCTATGGATAATTCTGTGTTGTGCATTTTTTTTGTCTTAACAGTAATCATGTCAAAGCTGTTTAAACAGAGTGCTTCATCCTCATCCCCATAAATATCTGGCAAAATCTCTCTCCTCTGGCTCCTCTCCTCTTCCCTCTTTTTTGTTCTGTAATACAGTAGCCCTCTCATATAGTGCTAAGTGGAAGATGTAGCCCAGCTCTCCAGGAGGGTAAGCTAAGAATAGAATATGTTTCTAAAAACTTGTGATGTGGATGCTACCATGATTATGGATAGTCCTGAATGAATCGGAAAAAATAATGATGATTGAGAAAGTTACAGATGCACCAATATCATACCCCCAAGATATGTTAACTTCTCAACTTTACAATAATAGTGGAGGTTAGTATTTTTTGAAGGGTATGATATTTGTCGGTCTAACTTTCTCCCTCGTCATTATTCACGATTCATTCAGGACTATCTGTAATCATGGTAGCATCCATATTACTGTAGACGTGTTCAGAAACATATGCTATTCTTATTTACAATAAAAGTGACTCCAAAATGACAATACATTGTATACCATTCATTTCTTTTGGACACAAAATAATCTGAAACACAACCAAAACAAACAGCAAATGCATCCAACAAGTTTGTAGATACACAAGCTTGATGTAATCATTGCGTGCTAGGAATATGGAACCAAATACTAAACTTTTGACTACTTTAATTACACATGGAGGGGGGGACTATGTACAAAAAGTGCTGTAATTTCTAAACGGTTCACCCGATATGGATGTAAATACCCTCAAATTAAAGCTGACAGTCTCCCCTTTATCCTCGTAGTCATTGTATCATTTCACATCCAAAGTGCTGGAGTACAGAGCCAAAACAACAACAAAATGTGTCAATGTCCCAATACTTTTGGAGCTCACTGTACCTACTGTATTTAGCCGAGGCGTCTCCAGAGGCCAGGTACATACCTGTGAGGGAGAGTCCTGCGGCTAACCCCTGACTCTGTCTCTGTGACTCACGGCTCACTCTCTGGGGAGTTTTTTCAAAGTGCCGTTTAGGCTTTCTTCATATATTTACCGCGTTACAAAGACGCAGGCAGCTTTGAAGGCAGTCAAAGCTTCAATTACACACCGTAAACAAAACGTTTTTCCACAACGCTTAATGACCGTGGAGCCATGAGAGGGCTTCTAAACTACAGGGTTAGACACCCTACTCTGAAGTTCAGTCTGCCAGTCTCACGCTTTGAAAGGGGTTACTTAAAAGACTGGGAAAATGTTTGCTGATTATTATACTTTGTGACTTTGTGACCACAAACACACACCATGACATTGTGCCATAAATCAGGACCTCAAATTATTTTATAGAATCAACAGACCTTAATCTAGTGTACTAGCTTTGTATTATCTGATTTGTATTTATTGATAATGTCATGTCTCCCTTGATAACAGGACAGCGTATTACACAGCATACAGACAAGTCTACAGACAAGACTACCAGACGGTTTACAAGTGCTGTCCTGGATGGTCTCAACTCAACGGAGAGGCTGGCTGCTTGTATCGTAAGTCTTTCTCTTTTCTTCTATTGCTTCATATTACTGGGGTTTCCAGTGTTAAAGTATCACAACCACCTAATGTTTCAAATCAGCTTTTTGTTATCAGCATACAGAATATGTTTATTAGTACAGTACAAATGTAATCTTTCTTGGGAGAATGCTCGCTTACACAGGAGTCAAGGTTATACTCGATAGGCACGTGAGAGGATAGAAGGGTGCCTCAAACTCATCTCTCACCCTGGGTCAGGAGCCGCGGTAGTTGGGATAGCATTCAGGGAGAGGTTGTAAGGTCAAGAGGTACTTAGGCCATCCACTGACTGCATTGTGCAGCTGTTATGAGTCAATGTCAGGCCTTCCTCAGTCCAACAGTGTGACGTTCACAACCAACCGGACACTGGGCGAAAGCTCCAATGTGTTGAATCATGTTGAAAGCTTATAACCAACTGTTGACATTTTTGTTAAACCAGGTTTGCATTGCAATGTCTTGTTTTACATTCTACCAAAGACGACAATGAACTTACAGACATGTTAAAGTGTTGAGTGACCAGCAGACCTAATGCCCTATGCATCTGGCTCAACTACACTTGGCTCGACAGGGCTCCTTGCGTCCTGAGATGGTGTGGGTTTCTGCTGCCAGAGAGCGAGGGCATGGCTGGACAGGTGCTCCTCATTGTTCAGTTGGTTTTGCCAATTCCAATGTGCTGACTGCTTCCTGGTGTTGTTGTGGCTCCACAGTTGAATCTTGGCTCACGCTCACATAGTCATGCACCATATTCCCAGTCAGCGGACTCAGAGGTGTGGTAGTAACTGGTGGTAAAGGATGGAGGCTTGCACCATGGACCCGAGTAAGAACTGGCTCCTGTGTCACAAATAGGGTTGCACATTTTGGGAATTATTCAGAGGTGGAAACTTTCCGTGGGACTTAATGGGAATATATGGGAATTAACAGGAATATATGCAAATTATTTTAATACCATGTAAATGTAGATGTTTTTTGCATTGGATATATTTACCATATCATATGGAGACAGAAACATGAACCTTTTACCTTATCATAAGTAGACATAATTGAAAATTATTAAATCCTTCCAATAGAAAAAAATATATATATAAAGTTTCAAATTGAACTGTAATTAAATTAGTTGACTCTTCACATGGGATGATTTCACTGAACAACAAAAGAAAGGGAATATTGAATGATCCCCAATGATCCATTACATCTCCCAAAAACGTTTTCAACATACATCTGTAAAATGATAGTTTAGACACTAAAGCTTTGGTTGTCTTCCTCTCAGGCTTCCATATCTTCTCCCTGGACCTCCTCAGTGTCCACCTCTTGAACATCAGACTCTGAGGCCTCATCTTCACTGTCACTTTCCAACCTTGTTGTGGATGGCTCGTTGTCAGGCTCAAAAAGCCTCAAATTTGCACGGAAGGCCACCAATTTTCAACCCTTGTATTGGTCAGCTTGTTGCGTGCTTTGGTGTGTGTGTTCCCAAACAAGGACCAGTTGCGGTCTGAGGCGGCTGATGTTGGTGGAATTTGGAGGATGATGGAGGCAACAGGGGAAAGGGCCTCAGATCCCCAAAGTCCCTTCCACCAGGTGGCTGATGAGATATGTTGGCACGACTGCCATATTGGTATCTCCATCCCAAAGCTCTTGCTTGGAAGTGTACTTCGCCTGACTGCCAAGAAACTTGCCCTCATCCAGGCCAAGGTGGCGAGACACGGTAGTGATGACACCATAGCCCTTGTTGATCTCTGCACCAGACAGGATGCTGTTGGACCCCAGCATACTTGGGGTCCAACATGTACGCTGCAGCGTGTATGGCCTTCAGGCAGATGCATTTCAGAACTGCAGTTTCCTCTGCTTGGAGCAACAGTGAAGTGGGCAGGGCAGGGCAGTACAGATTTCTTCTCTTACACCTGCAAGCAGAGTCTGAACATTAGACAGGATGGCATTGTCTCCCTCAATCCGTGCAATGGCTACTGCTATAGGTTTCAGGAGTTTCAGGCTGCTTACCACTCTCTCCCAAAATACATCATCCAGGAGGATCCTCTTGATGGGGCTGTCCATATCAGCAAACTGTGATGTGGCCATTTCTTGGAGAGACTCTTTCACCTCTAGGAGACTGTCAAACTTGATGACAACACCACTCCAACGGGTGTTGCTGGGCAGCTTCAACGTGGTGCTCTTATTCTTCTCACTTTGCTTGGTGAGGTAGATTGCTGCTATAACTTGATGACCCTTCACATACCTAACCATTTCCTTGGCTCTCTTGTAGAGTGTATCCATTGTTTTCAGTGCCATGATATCCTTGAGGAGAAGATTCAATGCATGAGCAGCACAGCCAATGGGGGTGATGTGAGGGTAGGACTCCTCCACTTTAGACCAAGCAGCCTTCATGTTCGCTGCATTGTCTGTCACCAGTGCAAATACCTTCTGAGGTCCAAGGCCATTGATGACTGCCTTCAGCTCATCTGCAATGTAGAGACCAGTGTGCCTGTTGTCCCTTGTGTCTGTGCTCTTGTAGGATACTGGTTGAGGGGTGGAGATTATAATTATTCCTTGCCACGAACATTCAACCACCCATCAGACATGATTGCAATACAGTCTGCTTTCTCTATGATTTGCTTGACCTTCACTTGAACTCTGTTGAACTCTGCATCCAGCAAATGAGTAGATAAAGCATGTCTGGTTGGAGGGGTGTATGCTGGATGAAGAACATTCAGAAATCTCTTCCAATAAACATTGCCTCTGAGCATCAGAGGTGAACCAGTTGCATACACAGCTCGAGCAAGACATTCATCAGAATTTCTCTGAATACGTTCCTCCATTGAGTCAAGAAAACTTCTGAGCTGCTATCGATAAAGTTTCTGAGTCATAATCTTCACCTCGAATAGAAGTAGAGGGGCTTTTGTCAGAGGTTGCTTGTTGTGAGCGCTGAGGGAACTTTATGCACTTGGCCAGATGATTCTGCATCTTTGTTGCATTCTTCATATATGATTTGACACAGTATTTGCAAATATACACAGTGTCACGCCCTGATCTGTTTCACCTGTCTTTGTGCTTGTCTCCACCCCCTCCAGTTGTCGCTCATCTTCCCCATTATCCCATGTGTACTTATACCTGTGTTTTCTGTTTGTCTGTTGCCAGTTCGTCTTGTTTGTCAAGCTTACCAGCGTTCGTCCTGTCAGCTCCTGTCTTTTTCCCTGCCTCTCTCATCCTCCTGGTTTTTGACCCTTGCCTGTCCTGACCTTGTACCCGCCCGCCTGACCTCTCTGCCTGTCCCTGACCCTGAGCCTGCCTGCCGTCTGGTACCTTTGCTCCACCTCTGGATTACTGAACTCTGCCTTTCCCTGACCCGGAGCCTGCCTGCCTTGACCTGTCATTTGCCTGCCCCTTAAAATAAACATTGTTACTTCACACGGTCTGCACTTGGGTCTTACCTTGATTCCTGATACACAGCTTTTCTTTCTACATTAGCTGCAGTGAAATGTTTCCACACATCAGACAGTGCCCATGGTATTTCCTGTAAAGATTAGAAAAAAAAATGTAAAAAACCCCAAATACAATTCCTTGAACAGATAAATAGTTAAGCAGTTAAATTGAACAACTCCTTTGTAAGATAAATGTTTTAAAATTAAACATGTATGGAAACAGGTGAATTAACACTCCTCAGTTAGCAGGCTCAAGCAAGCTAAAACCCACATGGTAGCAAAAACTAACTAGCAGAAATTGTTAACAAGTTAGAAATGATTTAAACACACTTTGCTGTAGGCTACTATTTATTAGTTAACCAAAAATCATGTATGTCATATAAAATATATTCACCCGCGCAGTATTGTAATCAAAACTTACCAGAAAGCATGAAGTCCTTGGCTCAGACAGTGTAGTAGTGTGGCCTCAATAGCATCTCATTAGTGTGCAAGATCTTGAGAATCAGCTGTACATGTGATGGAAGAGTGCACTGGACATGTGATGAAGGAATGCACTGTGATTGCAGAGGGTTGCAATTCCATTGAATAGTGGATAGTTTAACCAAAATATGCCACAAGACCTAGAATTGCCTTATGTGTATGCCACAAAAAAGGTTCACTGTTATAAGCTAACTTTTTTGATGAATTTAAGTAAAATACCCCAAATTCCCGGGCTTAACTTCCCATGGAAAATTTCCGGGGAAATTCCAGAAATTTACCAGAAAGTTTCTGACCCTTTGCAACCCAAGTCACAACCAACAAACCAGTGGCGACCTGTCATTCAGTGCAGGTGATTTTGAGCCCCAACTGTTTAGCTAATATATAGTACCAGACACAAGGCTTTTTCTTTATTTGTACTATTTTCTACATTGTAGAATAATAGTGAAGACATTAAAACTATGAAATAACACATATGGAGTCATGTAGTAACCAAAAAAGTGTAAAACAAATCAAAATATATTTAATATTTTAGATACAAAGTAGCCACCCTTTGCCTTGATGACAGCTTTGCACACTCTTGGCATTCTCTCAACCAGATTCACCTGGAATGCTTTTCCAACAGTCTTGAAGGAGTTCCCACATATGCTGGGCATTTGTTGGCTGCTTTTCCTTCACTCTGCGGTTCAACTCATCCCACACCATCTCAATTGGGTTGAGGTCGGGTGATAGTGGAGGCCAGGTCATCTGATGCAGCGCTCATTCACACTCCTTCTTGGTCAACTAGCCCTTACACAGCCTGGAGGTGTGTTGGGTCATTGTCCTGTTGAAAAACAAATGATAGTCCCACTAAGCGCAAACCGGATGGGTGCTGCCATTAAGTTACATTAGAAGTACCCTTCCAAATTACGTCAAATCACGTTATATCTACAGTAGCTTTGATTGGACTGGCAACATCATACTTTCAAAATCTTAGATGGAAGCTAGCAGTCATCATCATGAATCAAGTCAACAATCTACCGGCAAATCCTTTTCAATCGTTGTCATATGAAGAGAAATTACGAAGAGAAATTATAGATCAAATTTATCGGTGCTCATTGGCTATAAACATTACACAACAAGTTCGCAAATTCAACAATGAGTGGTTTGGAAGAAATCGGTGGCTAACTGCAAGTATTGCAAAGCAATCGCAAGCCAGCTATTCAGTGGATTGGGGGTGTGGTCCAAGTCTGGGTTTAAGGGTCTCTTTTCCAAGCTTAAACGGATAAACATTCAACACCATGGGCCAGAAAAGGTTGAATACATTGGCCATGCTGTCATTCCAGCATGACTTCTGCCGCGTTCAAAACAACTGGAAACTCGGAACTGGGAAATCTCAGACTTCAGTGGGTCGAAGACAACTGTGAACTGGGAAAAACAAGCTCCGACTGGGAAAATGCATTTTAAACAGTCATCCAATTCGGAATTCCAAGTCGGGAACTCTGGCCTCTTTCTAGAGCTCCAACCTAAAGATCATTAATGTCATGATTCAACCTTGTTTTTTTACAAGTTCACAGTTGTCTTGAAAGCTCCATAAATCCAGAGAATGTCAGACTTTGATGACAAAGTTTGATGACAAAATTTGCCCATGAAGGACCTCCACGCCACCTTCCTGTTCAAAAATGTATTGTATGCTGCTGCATAAATTATGTAATATCCCAGGGAGATACATTGTGGAGAGGTTGGAATCTGTTTGATTGAGTGTGTGGACAGGTGTCTTTTATACAGGTAACGAGTTCAAACAGGTGCAGTTAATACAGGTAATGAGTGGAGAACAGAAGGGCTTCTTAATTAAAGAAAAACTAACAGGTCTGTGAGAGCCGGAATTCTTACTGGTTGGTAGGTAATCAAATACTTATGGCATGCAATAAAATGCAAATTAATTACTTAAAAATCATACAATGTGATTTTCTGGATTTTTGTTTTAGATTACGTCTCTCACAGTTGAAGTGTACCTATGATAAAAATTACAGACCTCTACATGCTTTGTAAGTAGGAAAACCTGCAAAATCGGCAGTGTATCAAATACTTGTTCTCCCCACTGTATGTATACTGTAGCTAAGAAAGTAATACTAAGTAAATGTTTTGTAGTAAACTGTTAGTAGCCCATGTATCTCACCCTAATATTTTGGTCGATTTTCCCCTCATAATTTAACCTACTGTTCTGATTTGGTGGTTTACATGTAGTCTATAGCCTGTTTTAGAGAAGTGTCATCATCGAATATTGTAAGAGCTTTCATTGCCTGCTTATATGCACCCTTTATTTATCCTACGGTTCTGACTTGGTGTACAGGGAGAATACTGTAAGCACAGCCTATGTTCTGAATTCTGTCGCTGTACATTTCAAAAGTGCTGAATAAATAGTTATATTGACTTTATCCGTCCTAGCTCGCTCATTATTGCCTCTTATACACTGCCAGATAAGGCTCTGATGGCCATGTGTAGCGGTGGTAAGGTTTTGACTCTGTGACTCTGCTGTTGGGACAGCTTTATGTATGCCTTAACAGTGTGTGGGCACCGTTTGTCACCGTTATAGTCCAATTAAATTATTGTTTAGTGTTGTGTCGTGGCATTGCTGGCATGCATAATTTTTTGTGTGTGGGGGGGGGGGGGGGGTTTGCCCCACTAAGATTTGCATGCTTAAATTGCCACTGCAACCAACCCTCGTCTGGGGGCAAGAAACAATGACTATCAACCCAGAATAGAGAGTCGAACTGCAAATGAACAGAAAATAGTCAAGAAGAAAACATTACAATGAGTCTAAAGAGAATCTCCCCAAATCTAATCCTTTGGTGATGGATGGGAGGCTTCTGGGGATCTGCTGGGCTAGGTGCCACGGTAACAGGAGAGCACAGTTTCTCTAGGGCAGTGGCTGAGGCTGGGTTAGCTCTGTTGCTGAGGCTGCATGAGGCGGGCAAGGGGCATAAGACTGGGGCTGGGGGTGAGTCTGCTGCTTGGCCTTGTGCCTAACATCTCTGTGTAGACAGGCTTATCCCCAAGCCAGTGAGACCTGGCAGGGCCCTTTGATGGGATTTTACAGCCTCTGATCGGCATCGCGTAACCTGCATACTTCAGAGAGCATCCCTGGCAAAGCCCCCGTAAACAGCGTGGGCATCACTATCCCTACCAGTCTTCATCCCCTGTGTCCAGGCCCCGGGACCACCCTGTATGCTGTATCTAGCCTCCTCTCACGCCCGTGGAGCATGGTAATGTCTGGGACAGGCGCTGGTGGGAAGAGGCTGGGATGGGCCGAGGGGGCAAGAGATGATCCCCTGGATGTGCCTTTCAGCAGGGTCTCATTATGGGGTCCATGCTTTCCTCAAAGACCTCTTTGTCTCTGGTTAGAAGGTTACAGTATTAAATTATCCAGGGAAGCATTAGGCTGTCTGCTCAACCCCTGAGATTTGGTTTGTTTTAAAACACCACACAAAGAAACGTCCTAACAGGCATTCCCCAGCGCTGCCTAGTGTCTCCCTCACTAAGTCGCAGGGTTTTGTTTTTCTTCTGCGTGACAATGTCGGCTCTCTTCGACGCACGGCTGGGCTTTTATCTCCGTAACTTAAGACGTGGCAGTACTTTGAGACGGGAAAAACTAATCACCCTTTTCTCTGAGCCATTGAACCAGGATAAAAGGAAGCTCACACCCTCTCTCGCTCTCACACACTTAGGCCTGTGCTATCTCCAGTGTTCTTCATTCAACGCAATTCAATCTATAGGACAGTGCATTTGACATCCAAGGAGACAGATCAGCTTTTTAGCAGAAACCGTAAAACATACAGCTTTAGTAAAGCCTCTGAAAACCCCAGAGATAGAAATGAGAATGTTGTGCATTAAGATAGTGATTAAGTGTCTGGCATCTGTGAGATGTGTGCGTGCATGTGTGTGTGTGGTGCGGGTTCCTTTACTCTAATAAAAAGTGATTGTAAGCTAATTAGACTAATGACCAGTGATTATTGTGAGACAACTGAGCGGAATGAAGTCACATCATGTCGAAAAACAGCCCGGCACAGTGATGAGCAGCCATGCTAACAGCCCCCTTTCCAACCCTCTGTCTATCCCCCCCTCTCTTCTCCTTTTGGCTTACTTCTATCGTCCTCCTCTCCCCATCTCTCGCCCATATACAGTCCAGCTGTTCACTTTCGCTGTGGGCATTTTCCGACTTGCTGGCTCCACTTGTTGAGTTCTCCCTCACCCTCTGCTAAGAGATACTCTTATTTTGTCATATTTAAGGATTGAGAATTGTAAAACAATTGAAATATTTTGGTTTATTGTCACGGCTCCTTCTCTGTCCCTCCCCTTCCTCCCTTTTCCTAGTCGTTTTATTCCCTGCCTTCTAATCCTGATTTCAGATAGTGTGGGACAAGCATCCTATTGACATGACATAGTTGGGATTCTTAGACTGAAGTATCAGATGGCAGATGGTAGCCATTGCATGTAATCAAAGTTAAAGTGCAGACCTAATGGATTTAGAAGACACCCTCTTTTCCCAGTACATGTGATAAAACCCAACATTTTGGTTGCATAGGCCTGTTTTGACTGAGAATCCTGTAGTGGTGCAAGCAATAGGAACCTTTCCCACAAGGAGTGGGATCTGTGCACACTGACATGTGTTCTAACTGGTTTGAATTCCATTTGCCACTGTTTTTCCAAGTCAAGTGCACATGGAAGTACATGCAAATGCTTCATTTGGTTCATCCATTGAAATAGGTTTCTTTTTGTGTTTTTGAAAAGCACCAATTGGCTTGATGACTATCTGACTCTCCTGAGGGTTAAAGTCCTTCTTTTGATTCAATCCCAATACCCCCCCCCCCCCCCCCCCCCCCCCCCCCCCCCCCCCCCCCCCCCCCCCCCCCCCAGCCCTCCCCCTTGTTTTCGAGTGTCCCTCGGTGGGGGAGTGGCACTCAAATGGAGCAACTAGTGGTAGGGAGAGCTAATTTCAGGCCTAGGGAATGGGACATCACTGCATCAGCCAACGGATACCAATCAATTAATTGACGACAAGCCTTGTTTTTCACAATGCCTCTACTGGTGGCGGTACTTGCTAATGGTGCTTCTTGAGACTTCCGTCCACATCTCCATTCTAAGGTCCATTCAAAAAGCTAAGTGTTTATCCCCAGCGAGTGGCCACTGGCTGGAGAATGGACTGGGACGGTCAAGAGTGGAAGCGGGCAGTTATGTTGATTGACGGCAACAATTAGTTTTGTGACAGGATAAGGAGCGGGGACAATGGCGCCACCAGTTTGAGCCCTCGTTAACTGCTGAATGGGAACTGGCCTCCTTTTGTGGCGGGAAAGACCATGCTGGCGGATGTACACTTGAAGCAGGCCCAGTAACGGGACGAGGAGATTGGCTGTCCATGGGTGGTCTTTGTGTCTGTGTGGAGAAACACTGCATCCTGGGAACAACTATGTCAATGGTCAAAGACATAAACAAACGTACATAAACAGGCCGGCTGTCCAACCAAGGCATGGCATGGTGTCTCAGTGTCACAGGGACCAAGCTCATTGTCTTGGGATGTTTTCATTTGGGTTTTACATGTCCATGGTAAACACAGTGTATGAAAAGCAGGAGTGTCAAATGTACCTCAAATATCCTCCACACAGACAAAGATCATGCATCCAGTACTATTAGTGTAAGATGAGGCAGAGAGCCACAGGGTGAATGAATGGAGATGTGAGTCTAGTACTGGTTATCAGGGTGAATGAATGGAGATGAGTCTAGTACTGGTTATTTTGACACAGATCTGTGATGTGACCAACACTCCCAGACAGTGAGACATTCTGATCCATTCAGTTTAGCCACCAGGTTTTTCCACTTCACATGCAGTCTGCATATCCTACCTTAATTTAAGAGATTTCCCTATTCAGAGAAATCCATCAAATACATACTAAGATAAGTGATTTAGGATACAGGCTTGAAATATTTTAATGGTAAATGACAAGAGATTTTATGCAAAGCAAGGATAATTACACATTTTTGGAATGCCTAGGAACCATTTCTGAGTGACATTTAAAGTTGTTCTGATGACGAGGACCATCTGACAGTGCTGCCCCTGGCCTGGCTCCTGTGAGAACCCTTTGCTTTGGCACATGTATCTGCAAAGCAGAACATGCCTTGCTGCCTCAAACTACAGTGCTGCGCTCCGTGCGTACCGATTACTAACCCAAACAGTTGGCGGCAGGGGCTTTTGTGCCTAACAATTACAGTAAGTCTGCTCCCCCTCTTTCTCACTCTGGGCGTTAAACAGATCGACACAGCCTAAACAAGCAGAACCTTATCGTAGACTATAGAGAGAAACTGCCTATGTTGTGATGTGTAGGCCCTGTCAGAGGCTGAGCTGGTGATACCTGCTCCTTGGACTCCAGGGTCCATCCGGTAGCGGTGCGACTCAATTACCTCCCTTTGTGGGCTTTATTTGAGCAAACCTAACGCAATGGTAAATCATAGCGCTTATAGGTTCAGGGGTGTGTCAAACATTTGTGCTATTTTCACAACCGGAATTATGGATGCAGTAGCTGGCAGTGGTGCGAAAGGGCTGGGTTTTGATTAATTAACAAGTTGTGGGTGTGTTAGGCTTGGCCCCTCACTGGCCAATCAGAACGTGCTCCATAGCTAATTATGTAGTTGCTTCAAGTTATATATTTATGGTCTTTTAGGCATTGCGTTGTCATCAACTCTGATTCTAATGTTAGACCATTATAGCCTAGTTCGTTAAATAGCCTGCCCCATATTTGCTAAATATGTTGAACATGTTTGCAGTCCACATTGTTGTAATTGCTTTTCTTCAATATGGAAATACTTTGTTAAACACGGGCTATAGCATTCACACTGATATATGGCCTAGCCCGGGCTATAGCATTCACACTGATATATGGCCTAGCCCTACTGTAAATTATAGTCTGGACATGGACATGCCAAATGTAGTCAATAAGCACAATTAAATTCAGTAGACTATTGATAAGGCCTAGAAAGACTGTATAATTCAAATCAAAACTAAACAACACCTTATTTTAAAGAGGCTTAATACAGTTACATGCACCATAATTGCTCCCCGTGGGCAGGCAGGGTAGGCTATGCTTGGTTTTTAATCAAATTAAACAAAATGGGGGGAAACCATTTGTTTGTTTCAAAATACGAGATTCACCAGCACAAAATGTGCATTTCTGCACCATTGGCACTGTACGTCCTGACTGGATAGACTGCGCTTCCGCTCTCAAAATCCATGCTATTATTAACTGTGTTACCGTTAAGACCTGCTTTTTATGGGTCTTAAAACTTCCAATTAGCACTGCACGAAATTGTTACTTTTGCGCTTGTTTTTAGGGTCACACCTCAACTATTGGCACCAGGGGTTGGAACCCAAATGATTTTCCAATCGTTCCTTTCCGAACAGAACCCCTACTTCTTTTGGTTCCGTTCCACTGTTCCGACAAGCATAATAAAGTTCTGATCCGTTCGAACTCCAAAAAAGTAACCGTTCATATTGTTCCTTTTCATAATTTTTTTATTACCTGTAAAATCAACATTGTTTTTACATTTAGCTCATTATTTTATACTAATTTACCCCAATAATTAGCACAGATAGAGCAGCTTGCTATGGAACAGGAAAGCTGGTTGTTAGACGTATTTAATTGGTCAGATATGTGCAGGGTCTCAAGATTTGAAAATAACGTTTCTGTTCTGGAACACTAGCGATCACTTTATTTCTGTTCTGGTTCTGTTCCTCTAAATGTTTTGTTATTTTCTGGTTTTCGGTTATTTTCTGTTCCCTCAACTGGTTCCAACCCCTGATTGCCACCCTTCCCACCTCAGCGCAAGCGAGCTGATGTTAGACAGGTAAATTGCTGAACCTGGCATCAGGGCTGGAAAATACCAGTGCGCCAGTTTTTACATGACGAAATTGCAAACTGACGTGAGTTTTACACTTGCGCCTCCTTAGCGAAAATAGAGCCCTCTGTCTCTGTGGAAGCAGCTAATCCCCTCAGACAAGGTGTCTTTGTAACAGAGTGAAGGCAATCACAGAGACAGATGAGAGTGACTCTTACGCCGTTCGCCACACTGCACGGCAAGTTAAGGAATTATTTCAAGGGAGATTAAGCAGTGTAAGGGGCAGGGAGTGGGCAGCAAGGGCCAAAAATGCCCTCCCTAGTTAGCTGCCAAAAAGTCTGTCTACCATTTATGGAGGGTGAAAAAGACAATCCCCTTGTTTGCCTTGTGGCATTTTGAAAACTTCAGGTTTGTTTGACCCCTTGTTTCCTTGCCAGTGGTTTTCTCAGGTCGTTAAAGAAGTGGCTACTTGTTAAACATAAAATAATGTTGCTTCCTATAGTCATGTAATTTTGCTCTCAGCACCTCATAGCCTGGTCAGAACAGCAGTAATCCTACTGTACGCTCTACTGTAGATACAGCAGAACAGTGTGTGGGGACATGAAAGTCACTTTACGATTAGATTACAGGGATATACAGTCATTGATTTCACAGCAGGTTCTCACCAGGTCTGCTGAGCATTGCTAGTGGTTACAGTACTTCCAATGGAGATCGGTGACAGAACCATCTGTTTTCTTTAGATGAATTGCTCTATGTTTCCATTTTCCCGTCTCTGTCTCCTCTCCTGCTGATGTCACCCACCTGTGGGATGTGAGTAAGATGAATGGCTGTTCATTATGAAGCTGTCCAGAATTGAGAGGAGCTGCTGTTTCTATGACACACGGCAGCTATAGCTAGAGAAACCACCTGTCGAGGTCACGACATACAATTACATATTGGACATATCCTTAGGCAGAATGTTAATTTAATTTGGTTATAATTGTTTTTCGAGGAAGGTATTTATAGACTGCCAAACCCTTTTCTCCTTTTGTTGTAGCTTAAAAAAAACTTGAATATCTTGTCAATCATTTTTATTGCTAATGTTGAACTGTGCACCACCTCTGATCTTTGTTTGTTATGTCGTTACTGCTAATAACGGGCTCATATATGGCTTCAAAAAGGAAAGGGATTGTGAATTGGTCTTCCAGTTGCCAATTGGATTAGATGAGCAATGAAATGCATTTTGGTAGACACTACATCTCTATACCTGAGGAGGGATGGGAGGAGAGCAGGCATTCCTGCCATGATTAGGTGATTTTACATCTCTGTCTGAGCCTAATTCCTGCCAGTGCCAATATGGGTGTGAGCAAACACAAGCGCCAATCCTTCTAAGACTACACCCTGCTTAACGCATGCATGCGCACACACACACACACACACACACACACACACACACACACACACACACACACACACACACACACACACACACACACACACACACACACACACACACACACACACACACACACACACACACACACACACACACACTAGCTTGGAGGTGAAGGAGAGAGAGGATGTGAGTTATGTGACTGTATGGAATGCGATGCCTACACCTCTGTGCAGGATTCACGTGGCTAGGCTACCCAGTGGTTTGAGGTGTTTTCTTATTCCCCCCTAGATTCCACAAATTTCACACGTCTTAATGAGAGAAAGAATTTGACTCTGGGGATTTAACTCGATTTAACCATTCTCTGTCCTAGATCGATTCACCCTGTGGCTCTCTGCCTGATCTTACACTAATAGTACTGGATGCATGATCTTTGTCTGTGTGGAGACATGGGCCATATGTTCCGTTTCAGGGCAGATCGCTATGTGACCTTACTATACCAGTTTTTATAGATGGTCATATGGTATTACATGAGAACGCTCTTGCGTAAGATCCTCACACATGCCAGTGAGAGAGAGATGGGGGTGGGGGGTTGACTACTGTATGTCCTTCAGCAGAGATGTACTGTAGCCTGTTTCTCTCACTCAGGGATAAATCATCTCAGCTGATTCATTTCCCCAAAAAAAACATTCAGATGAAGGGTTTTTCACCTGGCAACGTGCCTGACATCCACCCTCCTTCTTAAAGGGAGCTAACTGGTGGAGGGAGCCTTTTAGTGTGGTTTGTGTAACATCAGGAGCATCAAATTCCCTTTGCAATCAGGTGTTAACAGGGCGCTGACGAGGCCCTGATAGAATGAGGTCAAACTGTCCTGGACTGCAAATGTTGACATCCTGTGACAGCACCCAGGTGTTTCTGCTCCTCTCATCTCTTCTCTTTCTTTCTCTCCATCTCTCACCCTGTCCATCCCATCCCGGTGCTGTTCTCCAGCGGTGTGCAGCTACGGCGTGTGCTTCAACGGGGGCCAGTGTCGACAGGGATCCCGCTCCAGCTCCCAGCTCTGTGATTGTCCTGCTGGCTTCAATGGGCCCAGTTGCCAGTATGGTGAGTACAACACTATCTGTTTAATGTAGTTCATACAGTATGTCCTGCTGTTCCTGTCTGTGTCTGTATGTATCTCTGGCCCCCCTCCATCTACTTCCATTATACAAGCCCTGTTGAACTACTTCAACAGGGCTTGTATCACTGCTTATCACTAGCAGACAGCATTTACAGTATCACACCGTGCTATAATAACAGTGCTTCACACACAGTGAATTAATAGGCAGTAGTAAGTAGAGCAGGCATCTTATGAGCAGGGAAACTGAAAATCGATTGAAAAAGAGAGCAGTTTGTCAATTGATTAAAAACACATTTCTGTTTATTCTACCTCAGATAAGTGTTATTATATCAACCCAATCTCTTCGCATTCTCACTGAACTCAACTTGAGTGATCACATTTCCCTACGAATGAATGGGAATCTCCTTACATCAACAGTTGCCATGTTGCCATGATGTTATCATCAGCAGTGTGGAAGTCAAGCCGTTGAAGCAGTGCGTTAGAGTGGAGGATGTTGTTGTTTTTCTGACCACTACGCACGACAGGAAATTCCTTCAAGAGCTTGGCTTTCACCAGAGTCGCCTGTCTCTCATACAGTCCAGGGCTTCTCAGACACCCTAGATTGGTGGCCAACATCGGCACTCCCCCAAGTTCAAAGGTACAGGAAGTGCAGAACAATAGGAGTCCCCTTTATGAAGTGCCCTAACAAGACCCAGCCCAGTCTGTCTGGGATCTCACAGCTCTCTCACAAGATGTTAAACACGCCAACAACAGATGACAATCACACAGGGCTTTCCTCTGTAGGGGCAGGTCCAGTACTGATATACTTACTGCAAGCTGTCTACAATGGCTGATCTGATAGCTTCCATCTGTCTGTCTGCTTAAGCTGGAGACTCTGGGAACACACATTCTCAATGAGGTGTGAGCACAGCTGGAGACCATTTGGTGGGTGCTGTCACAGGGCTGAGAGGGACTGAGGTGGTCTGTGGAATATACAGGGCACGCACACACGCATACGCTGTATTCAAAGCCCATTGAGATATGCTGCTTGGTAGGAGGAATAAGATGACCTCTCAAGGGTCCAGGGTTAACATTCTACATAGTGGTCACAGCTAAATTGTATCTAAAGAACAGTGAAAAGTCCCAGTACAGCATAGACATCTATGTGCTTTGATGTGGTTGTTCAGTGTGAGAGGAGATGCAGGCCTCCTGTGATCCTCCCTGTAGCTGCTCATCCGTTAGTCAGACCTGGACTCTGCATCCCAGAGGGCTGTGGTGAGAACGCATACCTCGCTGACAGACATGATGTATTATGGGATGAAGTGTGTAGGCGAGGACCCAGCCCTCCTCCAGCCCTGCTCCCTTTATCCCAGGGCTCTCACTCCACAGCCACCTGACAGAGAAAGGAGAGCCTGCTGCTGAAGACCTGACTCCTTTGTGAAAATGATCCTGGAAAAGGCAGACAATCCAAATCCCATCTTTCAACCTGCTCTGTCTCTTTGTTTGATCAAGCTATTCTGAGCTCAGCCGTGTTCTGTGATTTCACTGAAATACACTCACTGCTTAGTGTCTCTCCTATCTCTGTGATGGCCAGACGTTTTTTTACTCCTCAGCTCTGAGAACAAGGTTGCAGACTGTGAGGGGCCCTCATTTAAAAAAAAATATATTTCACCTTTATTTAACCAGGTAGGCTAGTTGAGAACAAGTTCTCATTTACAACTGCGACCTGGCCAAGATAAAGCAAAGCAGTGTGACACAAACAACAACACAGAGTTACACATGGAATAAACAAACATACAGTCAATAATACAGTAGAAAAAGTATATATACAGTGTGTGCAAATGAGGTAGGATAAGGGAGGTAAGGCAATAAATAGGCCATGGTGGCGAAGTAATTACAATATAGCGATTAAACACTGGAATGGAATGGTAGATAAGACTGGAGAGTGTGTACTTTGTGTGTTGGATGTATGAGTAAATGGTTAGTCTGGTGTGAAGCAGCATGTCGCTTGCCTTGCCCCTGCTGATCCATCTTTTGAAGGACAGAGGGAGGGTTAAACATCAGGAAATAATCAACTCAGGCCATTCACAGGGACTCACTGGGGGTCCCCTGCTGCTCTCTCTCTCTGTCTGTCAGCCTCTCTGTTTAACGTCAGAGGAGACACCAGCAGCTAGCTAGCTATCCCCCCTCCAGCTCCCCTTCCTGCCCTTCCTCACACACACGTAAAGACTTGCCGCCATTGTTCAGGGTGGTGAGTGATAGCTGTCGTCAATGTGCACCCAGGGGCCTACTGTAGCTGGCGGACAGTTATGCAGAAGACCCCCGTCCTACTATTAGGCTATTAGCCCATGAATGGAGTGGCAGTTACATTGCCATGTGATTGGCACCGAATGGACCACTGGCCTAGGTGCGTGCACCACAATTGGTTCTGGCTGACCTAAAGCAACCCCTACAGTGGCAGGAGTTCTACATGAAGAGTTTCTTTCCAAAATGCTATATATCCATTTTCAGAAATGTTGATAAATTAGCTTTTATTTTTTAAAGAACTTATGAAAGAGATTGGGATTTTTTCACTATCTAATCATGGCATGGGGTTGATCAATGACATGCATGTATTTTTGTAAATCTATCACTTGATTGTTTAATTTCAGAGAGACAAATAAACATATTTTGTTGCAAAACGCTATATACAGTTGAAGTCAGAAGTTTACATACACTTTATTTGAAGTCATTAAAACTCGTTTTTCAACCACTCCACAAATTTCCTGTTAGCAAACTATAGTTTTGGCAAGTCGGTTAGGACATCTACTTTGTGTATGACACAAGTAAATTTTCCAACAATTGTTTACAGACAGATTATTTCACTTATAATTCACTGTATCACAATTCCAGTGGGTCAGAAGTTAAAATACACTAAGTTGACTGTGCCTTTAAACAGCTTGGAAAATTCCAGAAAATTATGTCATGGCTTTAGAGGCTTCTGATAGGCTAATTGACATCATTTGAGTCAATTGGAGGTGTACCTGTGGATGTATTTCAAGGCCTACCTTCAAACTCAGTGCCTCTTTGCTTGACATCATGGGAAAATATAAAGAAATCAGCCAAGACCTCAGAAAATAATTGTAGACCTCCACAACTCTGGTTCATCCTTGGGAGCAATTTCCAAACACCTGAAGGTACCATGTTCATCTGTACAAACAGATGAACACGTATGCACGTATAAACACCATGGAACCACGCAGCCGTCATACCGCTCAGGAAGGAGTTCTGTCGCTTTCTGTCTCCTAGAGATGAACGTACTTTGGTGTGAAAAGTGAAAATCAATCCCAGAACAACAGCAAAGGACCTTGTGAAGATGCTGGAGGAAACAAGTACAAAAGTATCTATATCCACAGTAAAACAAGTCCTATATCGACATAACCTGAAAGGCCGCTCAGCAAGGAAGAAGCTACTGCTCCAAAACCGCCATAAAAAAGACAGACTACGGTTTGCAACTGCACATGGGGACAAAGATTGTACTTTTTGGAGAAATGTCCTCTAGTCTGATGAAACAAAAATAGAACTGTTTGGCCATAATGACCATCGTTATGTTTGGAGGAAAAAGGGGGAGGGTTGCAAGCCGAAGAACACCATTACAACCGTGAATGATGGGGGTGGCAGCATCATGTTGTGGGGGTGCTTTGCTGCAGGAGTGACTGGTGCACTTCACCAAATAGATGGCATCATGAGGTAGGGAAATTATGTGGATATATTGAAGCAACATCTCAAGACATCAGTCAGGAAGTTAAAGCTTGGTCGCAAATGGGTCTTCCAAATGGAAAATGACCCCAAGCATACTTCCAAAGTTATGGCAAAATGGCTTAAGGACAACAAAGTCAAGGTATTGGAGTGGCCATCACAAAGCCCTGACCTCAACCCTATAGAACATTTTTGGGCAGAACTGAAAAAGCGTGTGCGAGCAAGGAGGCCGACAAACCTGACTCAGTTACACCAGCTTTGTCAGGAGGAATGGGCCAAAAATACATCCAACTTATTGTGGGAAGCTTGTAGAAGGCTCCATGAAACGTTTGACTCAAGTTAAACAATTTAAAGGAAATTCTACCAAATACTAATTGAGTGTATGGAAACTTCTGACCCACTGGGAATGTGATGAAAGAAATAAAAACTGAAATAAATCATTCTCTCTATGATTATTCTGACATTTCACATTCTTAAAATAAAGTGATGATCCTAACTGACCTAAAACTGGGAATTTTTACGAGGATTAAATGTCAGGAATTGTGAAAATCTGAGTTTAATTGTATTTGGCTAAGTTGTATGTAAATTTCCGACTTCAACTGTATCCACCTCACTCTCAGAGAAATAAGTAGTAGTCTTAGGTTACAAACAGTCAAATGTGACAAATAACTACATTTTTAATAAAGAACTGTACAAATTATACATTTGTGACATCACTATTTAAAAAAACATGTTTATTAAATGAATAAATACAGCAATATTAGAGCTGTATCTGTATCTGTATATTTACATTTACATTTGTCATTTAGCAGATGCTCTTATCCAGAGCGACTTACTGTTAGTGCATTCATCTTCAGATCTAGGTGAGACAACCACATATCACAGTCAAATGTACAGGATACCAACATTCCATTCCAGCTAAACAATTGATGTATAGTGTTTTGCATCAAAAATCTTAATCTAAAATCTATTATAAAACAATATGAGAACAGTACTATTTTAGACACACATGAAGGTACCCATAAGCAATCATTACTGATGAAAAAACACAAATGTGAAAATAGATGAAACTCTTGACATGTGCAGTTCACCACTGGACTTTTACAGGTCCTAATGACAGCTACAGGCCTAGCAGGCAAAGACAGTACAGGCTGAGGTTACACAATATGGCCCATTTGAGAAGGGACCATAACATGACGCTTCCAATAGATGTCTCTGTTCAATAATGGCTGTCTGTTTCTGTAATTCACTTACGTAGAGACCCATGGTAGTCCTCCTACAGCACCATGTCGTGTTTGCAATTCTGACACTATCCAGAATAGGCATCCACTACAAGATAAGAAATAAGAGCCATGGTGCTTGTGTGGATACCAGGGGCGCAACTTTCACTGGGGATGGGGGGATGTCCCCCTCATATTCTGAAATTGCATTTTTGTCCCATCCAGTTTTATCATTGGAATGTGATACAAAATGAGGCAATGGTGTGCTTTAGGACCATGTGGACGCCTTCGAGCGGTCGGGTAAGATGTTTGGAGTGTTTATCCGACTGGATGTCCCCCCACTTCTAAACCAAAGTTGCGCCCCTGGTGGATACTATCCTGTGTCCTGTTTGCAGGCTGTTATTATGATTCAAGTTTCTGTTGTGGTGATCATGCTTTCTCAGAACTGTCAGACTGGTGCACTTTGTGTCATCACATGTTCACACATAAGCTGAGAAACATTGTTGCGGGATACAAGTGTTGTGTTGCCTGATGCATACCAACACTCTGTACTGAGATTCACTCAGCGTTTAATTACTGTCTCTTCCTCTCAGCATTTTGTCTGTGAATTCCTTCCTTTGGCATGCGATGGCGTGCGGTGGGATGTGATTCTCTGTTGCCTGTTGCGTTGTGGTTCCTCTGTGTTTGTCAGTGTGGTGTGTTTCTGTATTGAGGGGACTATTTAGTGGTGTTCCACTCTCAATACAAGTCTGCTGTGGCAGATGTGTGTTTTTCAGTTCCAGTTCTATTGTACTACAGTATATATATTTAGCATTGCTTAATGTACATGTTTAGTGTAAACATTACTATGATGCCCTGTGGCAGTGGATGATGACAGTCATCATAGTAATTTTTACATTAAACATGTGCATCAAACACATATCTTTATTTTTACATCCATTGGTGTCACATAATGCTAACATAAACGTTACCTGTCGGAACCACTTCTGATCGCTTACATCAGGGGTTGGAAACGGTTCAGGGAACAGAACTGACGAAAACTGAAAAATAACATACTTTTTTGAGAAACGGAAACAGAACCGGGAACGAACGGGATCTCTAGTGTTCCAGAATATAACTTCTAGTCTGAAATCTTGAGAACCGTTTGTTATTTTTCTTCCAAAAATATTCCTAATGAAGTTATGATGATAGTAATACACTTTTTATTTTTTATTTTATTTATTTCACCTTTGTTTAACCAGGTAGGCTAGATAACTAGCAAGTTAAACTTAGGTGTCGCGTTAACACAGAATTCATTTTTTATGCAGGAAAAAATATAAAACACATAGGAAATATCTAAAATGCTTCTGTTGCACTTCTCCACTCAGATGAGAATTCACAAACTGGCGTTCTATCAGCAGACAGCGCTCTGACTGATGTGTAGCTACTTTTCTCCGGTACTTTTCTCAGTGTAGCCAACCTACTTTTCTTTGGTAAAATTCAAGATGAACTTTAAGCAAAACATTAGGAAATGTAGCTGGCTACATTATTTATATGATGAACATTCTAAAAAGATACCTTGCTTTTTCATTGTTAGCTCATTTACTTGTGTGGCTGCCAGCCAAATAGCGTTGCTATGAAATTTAAGCTATTTTCGTCTGAATGTGTTGCACTAATGTATTTTCTGGGAAGGGAAACTATAGTTGCACGTCCCTGATCACTCTATTGAAAAAAACACTGTTGACTTTCAATATAAAACACAACACTGTCAATACGCAGCTGGACTCACCTGCTCCCACTATTTACAAACAAACACATGACTGGCTCATCTGTTCTGGGAAGCTATGGCAAACTTCAGAATGTAAAAATGAGGTTGATTTTGTGGGTAAAAAAAATAAATGACAAAAAGGAACTATATGTCCATTACTTTTGGGGTTCTAACCAGTTCAGTTTATTATGCTGGTTGGAATGGAACAAAATAAATTGGGGTTCTGCTTGGAACGGAATGTTTGGAAAATAATGGTTCATCACTTTTTGATCGGCCAGCTGGATTAATTAAATGAATGCATGTGAAACCACCATTTGCCAAAATAATCAGGTATTTACCTAGTTGTGTCATACAAAAACCGTTGGCCATAAACAAACATGAAAAAATGTCAGCTGAAAATATTTTAACTAACTAACTAATATATTAACTAACTCTTCAGTCAGTCCAATTATGCTCCACCCGAAGCCCTATATCCCCTTGTGGACAGTGTCAGTTGGTGCAATTTGTGTGTGCGTGTGTGTGTGTGTGTGTGTGTGTGTGTGTGTGTGTGTGTGTGTGTGTGTGTGTGTGCGCTGTGTGTGTAGTGTTGTGTGTTGTGTTGTGTTTTGTGGTGTGGGTGGCGCGCAGTTGAAGTCGGAAGTTTACATACACCTTAGCCTTTCATCACATCCCAGGGGGTCAGAGAGTTTAAATACACTCAATTAGTATTGGTAGCATTGCCTTTAAATTGTTTAACTTGGGTCAAACGCTGTCGGGTAGCCTTCCACAAGCCTTCCACAATAAGTTGGGTAAATTTGGCCCATTCCTCCTGACAGAGCTGGAGTCAGGTGTTGTCGGCCTTCTTGCTCACACACGCTTTTTCAGTTCTGCCCAAAAATTTTCAATGGGGGTTGAGGTCAGGGCTGCATTGTGGATGGCCACTCCAAATACCTTGATTTTGTTGTCCTTAAGCCATTTTCCACAACTTTGAAGTATGCTTTGGGCTAGATTGTCCATTTGGAAGACCCATTTGCTACCAAGCTTTAACTTCCTGACTGATGTGCTTGAGATGTGGCTTCAATATATCCACATAATTTCCCTACCTCATGATGCCATCTATTTGGTGAAGTGCACCAGTCCCTCCTGCAGCAAGCACCCCACAACAGAATGCTGCTACCCCATGCTTCACGGTTTGGATGGTGTTCTTTGGCTTGCAACCCCCCCTTTTTCCTCCAAACATAACGATGGTCATTATGGCCAAACAGTTCTATTTTGTTTTCATCAGACCAGAGGACATTTCTCCAAAAAGTCCGATCTTTGTCCCATGTGCAGTTGCAAACCGTGGTATGTCTTTTTATGGTGGTTTTGGAGCAGTGGTTATGTCGTTATAGGACCGTTTTACTGTGGATATAGATACTTTCGCACCTGTTTCCTCCAGCATCTTCACAAGGTCCTTTGCTGTTGTTCTGGATTGATTTACACTTTTCGCACCAAATAATTAATCTCTGGACACAACGTGTCTCTTCCTGAGCGGTATGACAGCTGCGTGGTCCATGGTGTTTATACTTGCGTACTACTGTTTGTACAGATGAACGTGGTACCTTCAGGCATTGGAAATTGCTCCAAGGATGAACAGACTTATGGAGGTCCATTTTTCTTTCTGAGGTCTTGGGCTGATTTCTTTTGATTTTCCCATGTGTCAAGCAAAGAGGTACTGTGATTTTGAAGGTAGGCTTTGAAATACATCCACAGGTACAAATGATGTCAATTAGCCTATAGAACCTCTTAAGCCATGACATAATTTTCTGGAATTTCCAAGCTGTTTAAAGGCACAGTCAACTTAGTGTATATACATTTCTGACCCACTGGAATTGTGATACAGTGAAACAATCTGTCTGGAAACAATTGTGGAAAATTACTTGAGTCATGCACAAAGTAGATTTCCTAACCGACTTGCCAAAATTATAGTTTGTTAACAAGACATTTGTGGAGTGGTTGAAAACGAGTTTTAATGACTCCAACCTAAGTGTATGTAAACTTCGACTTCAACTGTATATATACATACCACCCTCATGGAGTCTGTTTCTGACCGTTTGAGCAGACACATGCACATTTGTGGCCTGCTGGAGGTCATTTTGCAGGGCTCAGGCAGTCTCCACCTTGCACAAAGGCGGAGGTAGCGGTCCTGCTGCTGGGTTGTTGCCTCCTAGCGCCTCCTCCATGTTCCTGATGTACTGGCCTGTCTCCTGGTAGCGCCTCCATGCCCTGGACACTACGCTGACAGACACAGCAAACCTTCTTGCCACAGCTCGCATTGATGTGCCATCCTGGATGAGCTACACTACCTGAGCCACTTGTGTGGGTTGTAGACTCCGTCTCAGCTACCACTAGATGGAGAGCACCGCCAGCATTCAAAGATGACCAAAACATCAGCCAGGAAGCATAGGAACTGAGAAGTGGTCTGTGGTCACCACCTGCAGAATCACTCCTTTATTGGGGTGTCTTGCTAATTGCCTATAATTTCCTCTTTTGTCTATTCCATTTGCACAACAGCATGTGAAATTTATTGTCAATCAGTGTTGCTTCCTAAGTGGGTGCACAGTTTGATTTTCGACAGAGAGTGGTGGAGTGGACTTGGAGTTACATTGTGTTGTTTAAGTGTTCCCTTTATTTTTTTGAGCAGTGTATTTTGATCAGTTTAACAATTATTTGGTTACTACATGATTCCATATGTGTTATTTCATAGTTGTGATGTCTTCACTACTATTCTACAATGTAGAAAATAGAAGAAATAAAGAAAAACCCTTGAATGAGTAGCTGTGTCTGTGTCTTTTGACTGGTACTGTATATACGATGCCAAGTCTGTCAACGCCAGGCAAGTGGTGCCCTCTGGGATACATACAGAGTTTCCAGGGCTTTCAGACTCCTGGCAGACATTTTCATCAGAGCCAACATCTGGCCTCTGAACACACAATAATGCTCTGTGTCCTAGAAAAACACTATCAGACTTTAACTGCCTTTTAAGTGCTACTTAAGCTGCCATTCACTGGTGTTAATGGTAACATTCGAGTCATCTAGAAAACTCAAAAGACACTGAGTGTACAAAACATTAGGAACAATTTCCTAATATATATTCAGAACAGCCTCAATTTGTCGGGGCATGGACAATACAAGGTGTCGAAAGCGTTCCACAGGGATGCTGGCCCATGTTCACTCCAATCCTTCTCACGGTTGTGTCAAGTTGGCTGGATGTCCTTTGGGTGGTGGACCATTCTTGATACACACAGGAAACTGTTGAGTGTAAAAAAACAACAGCAACATTGCAGTTCTTAACACACTCAAACTGGTGCGCCTGGCACCTACTACCATACCCCGTTCAAAGGTACGTAAATATTTTGTCTTGCCCTTTCACCCTCTGAATGGCACAAGCCAAACACAATCCACAAATTCCTTCTTTAACCTGTCTCCTCCCCTTCATCTACACTGATTGAAGTGGATTTAACAGGTGACATCAATAAGGGATCATTTCTTTTACCTGGATTCACCTGGTCAGTCTTATGTTTTGGAAAGAGTTCCTAATGTTTTGTACACTCAGTTTATGTCAGTGTTTTTAATAGGAAAAGTGTATACTGTGATGATGACGTGGAAAAGATTCAAAGAGGGAAGACACATAGTGGTGAACAAGAGAATTGGCTCGAAGAAACAGCCAATATACTATCTAGAGATCCAGTTAATTGTTTGTTATGTCTCTAGATCATGTCATGGCCCCTAACTGTGAAATGCCCCAGTGAAACCCTTGTTTCATTGAGTGATAATTGTGTTTTTTGCCTTTGTGTGTAAATGATTTAATGACCAGGAGCTCATGTTTTGGCTGGGCTCGGAGTCATGGTTGGCCCGCTTGGCACAGCTCCAGATACTGTTTGTGGTGATAATCATTATCATCATTCTGTAATGTTTTTTTTTTTTTTAGGGCAAGTCAGTTAAGAACAAATTCTTATTTTCAATGACAGCCAAGGAACAGTGGGTTAACTGCCTTGTTCAGGGGAAGAACAACAGATTTTTACCTTGTCAGTTTCGGGGATTCAATCTTGCAACCTTTCGGTTACTAGTCCAATGCTCTAATCACTAGGCTATCTGCCACTCCGTACAGTAGCTTCGCTTCAAAGCATGCCAGGCATGCAGGGCACCCGTGGTATTGACTGGTCATAGAATTAAGGATACATGACTGACATGAGAGGCACTTCTAAGGGCCAGACCATTACACTTATAACAGGATGAATGGGACTGATTGGAGTTGCCGTAACGAGAATTTTAGAGGATGTTCAGTTTGAGAGCGTAGGTACTGTAGGGTACGTCAACTCAAGACCACATGAATCAAGAATTAAGGAGTGTTCGCGTTGTTCACTGTTACGGCACATTGTGCAGGTCTGTGTTGCACAAAACACTACAATGTGTGTAATTGCAGAACAAATGGTTCTGCTCAGAGCCTGAGTGCACAGAGTGTGAGGCTGAGGCCTGTCCTCCACACTCCAGTGGCAGCTCACTGAGATGTGACACACAGACAGGACACCACGCTCCATCAGCAGCACAGAGTGGCGAGACTCAGACTCAGTGTTGAGGAATAGGCCTATAGCATGGTATTGTGGTAGTGGTGGTGGTCGAGGTGGGGGAGCTGTAGAGATAGTAGGGACCGGAAAACCATGCTGTCCTCTGCCCTGTGGTTGGTTCACTTTTACTGCAGGTTATCTGGTTCATCACCTAGAGCCTCTCGACAGGAATACTGTTACACATACCTCAGATATCAGCCAGAGACCACACACACACCACACACTACTCACTCAGTCACTCTGAACCCCTCCCTGTGCAACTGGGTCCTAGACTTCCTAACGGGCCAACCCCAGGTTGTGAAGGTAAGCAACAACACCTCCGCCACACTGATCCTCAACACGAGGAGCTCAGTCCCCTTCTGTACTCCTTGTTCACCAATGACCGCTTGGCTACGCACGTCTCAAGATCAATCATCAAGTTTGCTGATGACACAACAGTTGTAGGCCTGAAGACCAACAACAATGAGAAAGCCTACAACGAGGAGGTGAGGGCACTGGTGGAGTGGTGCCAGGAAAATTACCTCTCGCTCAACATCAAAAAAACTAAGGAGCTGATCGTGGACTACAGGAGATGGCAGAGAGAGCATGCCCCCATCGACATCGACAGGGTCGCAGTGGGTGTAGAGGGTCAAAAGCTTAAAGTTCCTCGGCGTGCACATTGTTGAAGAACTGAAATGGTTCATCCACACTGACGCCGTGGTGAAGGCACAACAGCACCTCTTCAACCTCAGGAGGCTGTCACTGCCTGCTAGATGGCAACATCTATGTCTTGGCCCCTAAGACCCTCATGAACTTCTGCAGATGCACTATCGAGAGCATTCTGTCTGGCTAAATCACCGCCTGGTACAGCAACTGGACCGCCCGCAATCACAGGGCTCTCCAGTCAGTGGTGTGGTCAGCCCAACGCATCACCGGAGGCACAGTGCCTGCCTTCCAGGACAGCACCGGTGTCACAGGAAGGCCAAGAAGATCATGAAGGACCTCAGCCACCCGAGCCACAGCCTGTTCACCCTGTTACCATCTAGCAGGCAGAGACAGTACAGGTGCATCAAAGCTGGGACAGAGAGAATGAAAAACAGCTTCTATCTCCAGGCCATCAGACTGTTGAACAGTCATCACTAGCCGGCCTCTGCCCGGTAAACTGCCCTGCACCTTAGACACTGTCACGAGCCTGCTACCATCCGATACGCTACCCTGCACCTTAGAAATTGCTGCCCTATGTGCATACAGTTATTGGACCCCGGTCACTTTAATAATGTTTACATGATGTTTATTGTTCTGTAAATCGTTTCTGTAGTTAGAAAAGGATTAGATTAGGATTCCTGCAACATTATTCTGTTGAAATTAAATTTGATCTCTGAAAAATGAAGCTAATTGATTACTCACGTTATATGTACATACTGTATTCTAGACGTAGCTCATCCTATATAACTACTGCTGTGCATACCTTTTCCTACTTACAGTATATATTGTCCATTCTGTCGATACACACCACGTATTTATATTCCGGACTCTGATATTGCTCGTTCTGATATTTGTTAATCTCTTATGTCTTCTTTTTTACTTGGGATTATTTGTGTATTAGTATTGTACTTTTAAATATTTACTGCACTGCTGGAGCTAGAAACATAAGCATTTTCGCTGCACCTGCTTTAACATCTGCTGATCTGTGTATGTGACAAATAAACTTGGATTTGAGTTGACACACATACACACACACTCTGACCAACGTCTCTCAGATGTGGACCTCACACAGAGAAAACAGCTTCACAGGTGCCAGCCATACAGACGATTGCGTCAAGTGCATTTGCTTAGTATTCAACAGAGATCAATAGTGCTACAGTATTCATTTTTATGATCTCTGCGCGTCTCCTTGTAAAACAGGAATGTTCCTTTTCCCATCCACATTATACTGTCATCGCGACCTTTAGGGGAAGTTCACTCTGGTGTCTTTGATGTGATGATCTCAAATAGATGAAAAATGTGATAGAAGGGAGAAAATATCAAGATCAGAGATCAGAGAGAGATGGGTTCTTGGTTACTTGTAGGAGAGGGATGAGTAGAAGGACTGTTAACACCAGCTTTTATTCAGAGAATAGAGCCCTAGTTCTCTTTGTTGATCTTTTGTTCATCTAAACAGCTTGGTTATTAATGAAGAGCACTTGGCCTTTGACTATTAAAGAGTACTGAACACAGCACAACTGATGAGTTTTACGATTATCTGTCATTTTAAAGAGGTGACACGTCAGATAATTTGTTTGGATTTATTTTTGGATTCTGTAATCATTCAGATATCTGTCGCTCTGCAGCTGGGATAATGGCCTTTTCAATTAAATGTTTTGTCTGTTCGGAGAAGCTCTCTTCAAGAAGAAGAAGCCTTACCTTGGATTGATAATATTCTGGATTGGTAGTATTCTGGATTGATAGTATTCTGGATTGGTAGTATTCTGGATTGATAGTATTCTGGATTGGTAGTATTCTTGCAGTGTGTTGCAGGAGTGGTTGCCTGAATAGAAGAACCGCAGTCAAGCAGAGTTGTTTCAGATGTTAATGTCTGCACCATCTTTGTTTGCCCACCATTAGCTGATGAATAGAGGTCTCTTTTCAAAGTAGCTGTTCAATAACTTGTCAAAACCTGCCTCTCAACTGTCAATGTAGCTGTCCTTTTCTAGAAAAAAAGTATTACTTTTTAAATAAAATCTCTTTGTCTGAACAATTGTATTAGTATAAAATAATATATAATTTCCCCTTTTTTGGCATACAATATAGCTCAGTATTTGAATGATTGATTTTATACAGTCAGTATTGCTCATCTTTATCAAGGATGCCAATAACTTCAGATCCCTCTGTATGTGGTAGATCAATTATTATTCATTTTTTTCCTTAGGATACAGTTCCCTCTTAATCCCATTATTCAATACATCGAATTTCTAAGCAAGCATGTTTTTATTTTTATTTGATACAATCTACACAGATTGAAAGCAAGCAGTCAAAGTTATGTTTTGTTTAACATACCTTATAAATAGATTTTGGTCTTTGAGGTGGTTCTGGGAAAGTGTGTCGGGAGTCTCACTGCAGTGGGTTTACAGTGTTTAATGAGCGTTATTATAGGAGCCTGCTCTCTCTGGGAAATAACTTCTGACCATAATGTTAATGTTAACATGAACTGTCCAGATGTTAGCAGTGTTTAACCCTTAGTCAGGATGACTATGTACCACATCCAGATCACACATGTGTGTCACAGGAAAGGCCCCCTTGTCTGATGCAAGAGCACAGGCTCTGGTTCATGCCCCATACATGTGTTCATCAGCAATATGGTTTTTAGTTTTGGCATCTGTACCAGTTGTAAAAACTGAGTGACCTCTGTCCTACCTCTCAGAGGAATGATAAGACCTTTCCTAGAGGATACTGGTAGTACGCATACAGTATGTACAGTGCCTTCAGAAAGTATTCACACCCCTTGACCTTTTCCACGTTGTTTTGTTACAGCCTGAATTTAAAATGGGTTACATTTGGATTTTGTGTCACTGATCTACACACAATACCCCATAATGTCAAAATGGAATTATGTTTTTAGAAATGTTTACAAATTAATTAAAAAAATAAAATATCTTCAGTCAATAAGTATTCAACCCCTTTGTTATGGCTAGACTAAATAAGTTCAGCAGTAAACATTTGTTATTGCTAGCCTAAATAAGTTCACCAGTAAACCTTTGTTATGGCTAGCCTAAATAAGTTCAGCAGTAAACCTTTGTTATGGCTAGCCTAAATAAGTTCACCAATAAATATTTGCTTAAGTCAGATGCATGTAATAAGGCCTCACTCTGTGTGCAATAATGGTGTTTAACATGATTTTTGAGTGACTACCTCATCTCTGTACCCCACACATAAAATGATCTGTAAGGTCCCTCAGTCGAGCAGACAATTTCAAGTACAGAATCAACCACAAAGACCAGGGAGGTTTTCCAATGCCTCGCAAGGAAGGGCATCTATTGGTAGACGAAAAACAAAAAAGAAGACAATGAGTATCCCTTTGAGCATGGTGAAGTTATTAATTACACTTTGGATGGTGTAGCAATACACGCAGGCACTACAAAGATACAGGCGTCCTTCCTAACTCTGTTGACGGAGAGGAAGGAAACCACTGGTTTTCACCAAGAGGAAAATTATGATTTTAAACCAGTTGCAAAGTTAAATGGCTGTGATAGGAGAAAACTGAGGATGGATCAACAACATTGTAGTTACTCCACAATACTAACTTAATTGACAGAATGAAAAGAAGGAAGCCTGTACAGAATAAAAATATTCAAAAACATGCATCCTGTTTGCAATGAAGCACTAAAGTAAAACTGCTAGAAATATGGAAAAGAGGAAAAGAGTATGGAAAAGAGTACAAAGCATTATCTTTGGATCAAATCCAACACAACACATCACTGAGTAACATGCTTCATATTTTTAAGCATGGTGGTGGCTTCATCATGTTATGGGTATGCTTGTCATCGGCACGTACTAGCAAGTTTTTTTTTAGGATAATAACAAAAGGAATAGAGCTAAGCACTGGCAAAGTCCTGGTTCAGTCTGCTTTCCAACAGACACTGGGACACAAAACCAACTTTCAGCAGGGCAATAACCTAAAATGCAAGACCAATTATATACTGGAGTTACTTACAAAGACGACATTGAAATATAAACAACCAACTTGACAGAGCTTGAAGAATTTTAATAAGAATAATGCATATGAATAATGCAATACAATCCAGGTTTGCAAAGCTTTTATATACTTACAGTATTTTATTTGAATCCCACTTTGTAACACAACAAAATGTGGAAAAAGTCAAGGGGTGTGAATACTTTCTGAAGGCACTGTGGCTTACTCCTGTTATACCACAAAGAAGTACCATGGGGGTTGTTCAGTCCATTCAGTCTTGTGCTCGGTTAAGACTGATGAGAACAGACAGCAGTCATATCCGTAGTATTGTTGAGTGAGTGTGTGCTGTGTGTCTAAAAGCTGACCGGATTTATGCAGCAGCGCTGACTTGTGTGGCCCCCTGCTGTCTCTGAAGATGGCAGGGGAGCAGAGAGGTCAGAGGTGAACCCGGCATGTGGACCCAGCCTATAGGTCTGAGGGTGAGCTGCAGTTTACTATGGCTGACCTCACAGGTAATAAAGGCAGGAATGTTACATGCTGTTTGTGGACACAGGGTAACTCTCATCGCCACATTCATCAGGCCATTTAGAGGTGATGTAAGTAAGCAGCAATGACACACATGTTTCTGTCCAGTCAAGGTCTGGACTAACTGACTGCTAGAATAAACCATTCCACGCTCTAGCCCTGGCAGGTAGGACTTTGACTGACAGTTGATTGACAGGAAAATCCTATGATGCTTTTTCCTCCCGCTGCTAAATATGTCTCCCCTCTCTGTGTCTCGCTGCACTGCGGAATGTAAAACAAGGAAAATGGTGTTCTGGCTTGAGTACCTTTGGCACTGTCAAAATAAATGCTTCAATGCTAAATCCTATTGAAAATCTTTAACTTGGAGAGAAGAAAAACATTAGAGAAGAAGAAGAATTCAGCACTTAAAGCCTTCCTACTTCATGAAGTATTTGTGCCCCTATTTAATGATTTATTTCCCGTTGTGGATGGCTGTCAAGCATGTCAATGCTTGTCATTCTGTTTGTTAATGACTAGATTGCCTCTGTATTGCTTTAATATTAGTACAGTAGGCTCCAGTATTAATATGTGAAGAAACAGTGCTGCTCCAGTCAGGAAATGTGGTGGTAGTGTTTCTCTTCTCTCCAATGTGAGAGCCAGCAGGGGCTGCAGGTTTGAGGCCTCTCAGTCCCTAGCCACTCGGCTGGGCTCATGAGAACCACATGAGAATGAGAAATTGCATGCTACAAACAAAGATTGATATAGCGCCGGGGTTTTGACTATCCAACACTTTATTACGACAATTTGATTAAGCATTAACCTTGACCATTAATCTAATCCACTGTTCAAATCAGAAATGACAATCTCACACCATGGCATATGGCCCGTATGGATGGATGTCACAGACTATACATTTATTTTCGCTCCTGCTATAAAAATCATAATAGGCCTCATGTGCATGGCCTTAGTATATGGTCTTGTCCACATGTCTTTCTCTCTGTGAGAATAGAAGCGTTGGCTGGGTAGTCTTCTCCAGTGCCTTAACATGCATTCATAAATCATGGTGTCTCTGTTTTATATCTGGTAGCCACCCAGAGATAATCAGGGTTCGTGTAAGACTGATGCCTCGGGATCTACAGCTGCAGCACTATGTCCCTCCCGATTGGTGTGTCCATCCAGGACTAAGTGCGTGGGGGGATTGGGTACTGACACAGCAGTTACACAGCAGGAACATCTCAACCCCAATGATATCTGTGGTTAGAGGGACTGCCGGTTATGTTCTAATGTTGAGACTACAAAGGTGGTTTGCCATGGTAAGAGCAGAAAAAGGGTAAGTTAGCAATTGGAGCATCACTTAGGTTTTGTCCAATCAGGACTGCCATCTCTAATGAGAGGGGTACTACCCCCCTGTTCCCCCTGCCCTCCTTCACTGCCCCCTAATCTCTCCTAATTGTGGAAAAGTCTCGGTTGGGTATGGGCTCACAGCCTTGCTCATTAGACTCTTTACAGCTGCCCTGATGAAAGGTCGCTCCTGGTCATGCTGAGGGTGAAAACATCAAGTGCATGGGAATCTGAGTCGACAAGCGTTTACAACATACAATTAGAGAATAATCTACATGTTCAATCTCCCTCTCCTCTCTCTGTCTACCTCAGTGTACCTCACGTTAACCACAGCTCATCTCCTTTAGTTTCCCTTAGATCCTTCTTATCTGTCTCTGTTCTTCCGTATCTTCTGTTTTTCCTCCTCTGTTCTCATAAAGCAATGCCTCCCTCACTGATTCCTCTAGCCCTATCTATTCACCTGCAGTATATCTTGCCTGTGTCTTCATGTAAAATCCATCTTGTCCCTGAGGGGGTTCACTTAACTCAGCTTCTGTTTTTTTCTCAGCCCACAGCCCTGAGCCCATGTTTTGCTGATGTGTGCTGAGGTGTGAAGGAGTGAAGTAAATCGGATTTAAATGTAATTTAACGGGGTCACTCACCTTGCCAGTGTTTGTTGGGAGACATTGTGTCCCCACACTTAAGTTGCTGTAGATGTAAATCATTGTCATAATTACTATGGGAAATTCACAGAGGGGTCTTTTTTTTGTTGCTAACATGCCATTCTATGCCTTCAGTGCATAACTGATATGTTGTGATGACATCACTGCAGTAGATTGAACGAAATGTTCAGGCATCCCACCTGCTTCCCTCTACCTGCAGCTATAGGACATGACAATCAGTCATGGAGCTGTGTCTTTCCCTCTGTAGAGTAATAGCTTCAGGGCTTTTTCCATCCTCTGTGGACTTGGACACATGCCACTGCACATTGTGCACATACTAACAGGGAGTCAAGTTGAAAACCATAACAATAATTTCAGGAATCCTTGTGGCCTCTCCGTGTTGTCCCAGAGCTCCTGGCAGAACCCTCCCCTAGTCAGAGGTCAAACAGTCAGGCCAAAACAAGTAGTGTACAGAAAAAATACACACTAAAGGGCACAGGACATTCCCCCCAAGGTCTGCAAGGCATATTTCTTCTCTATTTACTCCATGTAGACCATAAAACACATCCTAGTTAGAGAGCCAAGCATCAGCAGTCGTAAAGGTGGCCTACTTTTTTCTAGATGTAGCCTCAGCCCTGTGACTGAGAGGGGCTAGAGAGTGAGATACATACAGAGGCCTTGGGCAGCCAGGGGGTTAAGTCTGGTGACTCCCAGGGCATAACGTAGCACAGTCAGACATCCTCCATTATGTTACCACTGTGGAGTCAGACCACCCTTCACCAAGCTTCAGTGCCCTGGAAGTATCTCAGCATTGTCTCAGTTTAAACACAGGACTTGGTGCTGTGGATCCAACCGGGTCTCAGAGCATTTCGTATATTCTGTACGTTAATCCGAGACACTCCATTTAGTATGATATGTTACATTTGGCGTAGTTACATAAGACAGATGGTTACTTAGGGTGGTTGGTCGGGGTGTAACGTCTAGCAACCCAAAGGTTTGCGTGTTTGAATCTCATCATGGACAACTTTAGCATTTTAGCTTTTCAACTACTTACTAATTTTTAGCTACTTTGCAACTACTTAGCATGTTAGCTAACCCCAAATCTCTATCTCTAACCTTAACTCTTTAACCTACCTCCTTAGCGTAACCCTAACCCTTAGCCACCTAGCCACCTAGATAGAATTCATAACAAATATTACATTTAGCAAATTCTTAACATATCATATCTTTTGCAATTTTGTAACAAATTTTACATTTTGCAAATTCGTAACATATCATACCAAATGGGTGATGGACATCCACAAATTAATATATACCATATAAAACGTAACATATCATACCAAATGGAGTGTCTCGGATTTATGTACAGAATAATACGAAATGCTCTGAGACCAGGTTGGTGGATCTCCTGGAGGTCTCCCCCTCTGGTTCCCAGTGGCTCAGGGGAGGAAGGGGTGAGGGGAGCACCCTTATGTGACTGGGACGGAGGCACTGGGTTTTGGAGCTGCTGGGGGTAAGACAGAGCTATGGCTCTAACGCAAACGCAAACACATATGCACAGATAATATGGTGCATTAAAATGGATCATCAGAACATATGATTCAGATACCAGATTGTTCAGAAATCTAACTACAATATTTGCATGTCATGTCTTACATCATGTCATCCATAAACCCAAAGTACTGTAATTAGTTACTGGTTACATATACACAAGTAGCTCAATGGCTCATGTAAGAGAGGATAGAGACAACTGCTGGCTTCCAAGGCTGTTGATTGATATGCTCTGATAGAACAACAGTCGGTTTATCAGTTTCCCTCTTTGCAGCAGCAGTCAGAACTGCTGGGCGTCCTTCTCAGCCCCACGATGAGGCTCACTTATTTGTCTGTGGTGTCTTGTCAACACATGCCTTGGGAAGAAGAATTGTATAAAAACAAACAGCTGTTTTGCAAAGGCAGATATGTGGAGTATTTGGGTGTATTCTGTCTATCTGAGCTTTCACATGAGAAATATATGGCCCAACAACAAGGGTTCAGCTTTATGCAATCCATCAGAGCTAATATGACTATATCCACAGCATTATTTAACCATCAGAAATGGATAATATTTGCATGCTTGTTACATTTTGTTCAAGGAAATCAATGTGAGCTATAGCAGAGATATAGTACTCTGCTTATATCTCCATTTTATTGATCTCACGATCACAAAAGCATACAGTATGTCAACCAGCATTTAATCACATCCGTTTAATCACGTTGCCAAGAGCTTTGATGAATTCGTGGAAGACTAAGTGGTCCTTGAGTGTAGTGTTAGATGTGTAGGCTATCACATAGGACTGCTGTGTGTGGTGAGCTATACTGTAAATGCACCATTTTTAAACTTCTTTGGTGGGGGGGAAAGGCAATGGAACAGAGGCTTGGTGCACCACGTCCCAATTGCAGTGCTACACAGCTACTGAACCAACCACAATTAGAAGGTCTTTGGTGGGAACACATTGCCAGAAGTTCCATTCGGAAGTCATCACATACCATTAGAGAATCTTTCTGACTGCCCTGTATGATCATATGCTAGTCATGTCAGTAGAGGCCATGTGGTTAACCTTAGTGAATATATACTGAACAAAAATATAAATGCATCATGTAAAGTGTTGGTCCCATGTTTCATCACCTGAAATAAAAGATCACAGAAATGTTCCATATGCACAAAAAGCGTATATCTCTCAAATTTTGTGCACAAATTTGTTTATATCCCTGTTAGTGAGCATTTCTCTTTTGCCAAGATAATCCATCCATCTGACAGTTGTGGCATATCAAGAAGCTGATTAAACAGCACGATCATTACACACGATCATTACACACGATCATTACAAAGGCCACTCTAAAATGTGCAGTTTTGTCTCACAACATGACAAATGTCTCAAGTTTTGAGGGAGCGTGCAATTGGCATGCTGACTGCAGGAATGTCCACCAGAGCTGTTGCCAGAGAATTGAATGTTCATTTCTCTACCAGAAGCCACCTCCAACGTCGTTTTAGAGAATTTGAGAGTACGTCCAACTTTACCACTTTACCTGTGGGCAGCTGACAGCTGATGAAACTGAGGAGTATTTCTGTCTGTATTCAAGCCCTTTTGTGGGGAAAGCTCATTCTGATTGGCTGGGCCTGGCTCCCCTGCGCCCCTGCCAAATCATGTGAAATCCATAGATTAGGGCCTAAGGAATTTATTTCAACTGACTGATTTCCGTATATGAACTATAACTCAGTAAAATCTTAGAAATTATTTAATGTTGCATTTATATTTTTGTTCAGTATATTTGCTTCACTTACTGCTTTGAATAAGGAGTGTGGTCCACTTTGAAGGTAAATTGTGTTGTGGCAGCAGTGTTGTAATTATATTAAATGAACCCTCCTGTTGTGTTCCAGTCGAATTGGACCGATTTACAAGTTTTCTCTCTGAAAAATGTAGTTCATTTCATCTGATTGTCATAAGGTTCCATGACTTTGTCCACACAGGGCATCTGAACACACAAAATACATTTTGATGATTTTCATTACATTTTGGGTGTATTATTTAACTTTGTACACCTGTGGTGTCATTAGAAATGAATGGGTGAGACTACAATTAGTGTATCAAATTTAGTTCAGCCACATGCCCATTCATCAGATGGACACACTTCCTCTCCCAGACCCCCACATGCATGTGTGTTTGAGCACACACGCACACACTGCTCACTCCCCTTCTTGGTTTCCATGGCAACCCCCACGGGGCACTGGTGAGGAGGAGAGAGGCCAGGAAACGGACAGTGAAGATGCATTAGAGGAGGAAGTGTCGGAAGTTGAAGACAACACAGAATAAGATCCAGACCAAGAGACAACCGATGTGAAACAATCCAGTGATGAGGAAGAGGGCCCTGCTGAGGTTGTTGTTACATTCCGGTCAAAGAATGGGAATTTGTCCTGGTCTTCATCCCTACCTGAGAGGAGAGGTCGGCTGTCGGCTGAAAATGTTATCAGGATGAGCCCAGGGCCAACGAGATACGCCATATCCCGTGTCGTGTCTTTGGCTATGCCAGATTAATTGCTATGACATGCTATTCTATAAAATAATTTCTCCCTAATTAATATCACCTGATTGAACTAATCATGTAAATGTAATTAACTAGAGAGGGACACCACGAAAGAATATTTATAGAGCTGTTATCTACCGAATAAACTCTTAAAGATTTAGTAATATTTTACATCCATAGCCGTCAATATTAATCGTCATCTTACTTCAGTCTCATATTCTGAAAGTTGTAAATTCTTGGTTATCTGCAAGAATCCTGGCTAACAAGTTGAATCAGCAATACAAAATTGGGTTTAATTATTTATTTACTAAATACCTAACTAATCACACAGAATCACACATACACAATTAAATCATAACTTGATTACAAATTGCCGTCATAAAGGAAAACGTCCCTAGCGGGCGGAACAGATATGACAGCTTGTTACACAAAGGAAAGGGGCGGGATTTTAGTGAAAGAGTGGGAGACTGGAACAGAGGCGAAGCTGTGCTATCGTAAATACAGTATCTTATGCATTCTAAATTACCGCCCATTTGGAAAAGGAAAATGCAATAAATATTTACTCTGAGCTGCGCTTCAGTAGGTTGGTGGTAGATGGACCGTGTTGCCAAGCCGAGTCCTCTGTCCTTTGAAGAAGGTCTCTGGTGGTCACTGGATAAGTTGTAGTAACGTCGTTGTGTAGTAGACGGGATACTCTGACTGTCCTTCCTAACCTGCGTTTGTAGCAGCTGTTGCTAACTCAACGGCTAGGAAGTATCACTTCTGTAGTGAATACGAGTTCAAAGTTCATACCATTTACAACCAAAGTCCATGCTGATGTTGGCTTAGTTCTGTAGTTATTATCTGAACCATTCTGACATCGGATCGTCATCCTAATGTACCCGGAACAGAAAGTTATATTTTTGTCAATGGCTTTATATAGTGGAGGGAGAGGGGTGTGTCTGAAAAGTTTATTACCCATGTCTCTCCACAGGGGCGGGCCCCTGGTTGAGCAGAGGCCCAAACTTATGAAAACCCAAATCCAATTTTTTTGGGCCCAAACTTATGAAAACCCAAATTTGAATTAAACAACAATTCCATGTGAATCCGATACCTCTGATGTTTAGACTTTCCACAGTAGAGTTTATGTCATTCTATCATTGATGAGAATGTGTCAGAGGGCAACCAAACTGACATAATATACCTTAAGTACCACCGCATATGTTCAGTTGGTCGGATTACCAGAATATAGTTCATTTCCCCCCAACTTCTGATGTTCCCAGAATCTCTATGTTAACCAAAGGGGCTTTCTAATGTCACATCAGTAGGGAAGAGGAACGGGGGAGGGGGGAAAGAGGTATTTATGACTGTCATAAACCTACCCCCAGGCCAACGTCATGACACCCGGGTTGATGACATAAAATCCTGCTTCGAACTGTTCCTGACAGTCAATCGAAACCATAGTGATAAACATGACCAACTTGGAGGGGAGACACGTTTACAAAGATAACTGGAAGGAGGTAGACCGGACAGACGTGGGTCTCTTGATTTAGGCTGGTGTGTACAGATCCAGAAACAAATCTACCACCATTTTATGGGATCCAGAGTCTGATCGGGCAATTTTTCATGCTACTATGTTACTCTAGACATTTCACATGTTGTCACGGGTGATTCACTTCGACAACTGTGATACAAGACCAGGCCGCTGTCAACAAGACAAGCTGGCAGCAATCAGAGAGGTTTGGCACAAGTGTGTGGAGCGCCTGCCACTCATCTATAACCCAAGTCCAGACATCACAGTGGATGAGCGTCTGGTCGCTGCCCATTCAAACAGTACATGCCAAGCAGACCGTCTAAATATGGGATAAAGATATGGGCAGCATGTGATGTCAGGACAAGTTATGCCTGGAACATGCAGGTTTACACCAGGAAACCTACTGACGGTGTTCCTGAAAGGAACCAGGGGAACCTACTGACGGTGTTCCTGAAAGGAACCAGGGGAAYCTACTGACGGTGTTCCTGAAAGGAACCAGGGGAAGTGGGTGGTCCTGGAAATKACTGSAGGTCTCCAGGGSCACAACATAACATGTGACAATTTATTGACCTCATATGCTCTTGATCAGGAGCTGCTCCCAAAAAAATGACCATGGTGGGGATGATCAGAAGGAGCATGCCTGAGTTGCCTCCTGCCTACTCACTACCAAGGACAAGGATCGTTTTTCCTCTAAATTTGAATTCACCGATACACACACTCTTGTGTCCTACTGCCCGAAGAAAAAGAAGAATGTGCTCCTGATGACAACTTTGCACAGGGATGCCGCTGTGAGTACCAGGGAGGACAAGAAGCCCAACGCTGTGCTGGATTACAACAGGAACAAAGAGGAGCTGACAACCTTGATCAGGTTTGTTACTCTTTATCTTTCAAGTCTTGTACTTTTTTTTCTATTACCAGATTGTTTTATCTGCACCATAAAAATAAGACATGTTGTTGTTTGGAGAAAGGCTCATTGAATTTGTGAACAATATGGAGTCAATTCTATTAATTTTAACATGTAAGTATGTTTTAGCTGTGATAAATTAAAACAATGCTTTGATGCAATTTTTCACATGTTACTATGCAACACATGAAGTATCACTTGTATGTACTCATTATTTTATTCACTGATTGTTGCACTTTTGCAGGTTACTGGCACCTACTCTTGTAAGAGGATGACGGCACGTTGGAACATGGTGGTGTTCTTCAACATCCTAGATGTGTCGGCCTACAGCGCCTTTGTGGTGTGGATGGAGGTGAATCCAGGCTGGAAGCAGAGGAAATTCTTCAAGAGGAGACTATTCCTGGAAGAGTTGGGGAAAGCCACGGTGTCACCCCTCATTCAAAGGTGCCCACACCTTCCTCAAACACCATCCTTTGCTGGATTGGTGAGAGATATACAAGGGCCAGAAGCAAGATCATCAACCGCCAGAGACAGAAGAGACAAAAGGAATCTGTGTGCACCAAGAGATGTCAAAACAAGCATTATGTGCCGTAAATGCAGTGCATATATTTGCAAGGCACATGCAACAACCACCAGGGATTGTCCAACATGTGCATGAGAGCACACAAAATGTAACCACCATTGATTGACAGATTGTGAACATTTTAATGTTTTAATGTTTTTGTTATTGTTAGTAATACGGTTATTGTTACTTTTGTTCTTTAATGTGTTCAGACATTAATTTTGTAACATGGTAAAGTTTTCATGTGTAGTTTTGTGCCTATGTCCTTTCTTTGCTAATAAAATCATTCCGGTCAGTTTTGACCGGGAACACAACAGATGTTATTTTGTGCCACTATTTAAACATTTGAAATGGTTTCAAAACATATGTCCTTTTTAATCTTTGACACAAAGTAATCTGTGATAAATATAACAATATGTTTCATCTGAGTATTTGTTATAGTCAAAATAATCCATACAAAAATGAGTTGTATGAGCTCAGGTCAATGAGGCCTACAGGCCATAAATAGCAAATAGAAGTTCAAAACTTGTAATGTTCACAAGAACATAAGTTGATAAAAAGATCTAACACAACATTAGGTGATAATATATATTATAATCAGCTATAATGGGGAGGTCATTTTGGCCCGTGAACACATAATTAATTAACATGAAACGAACACAGCAGGACGGTTGAGTGAACTGTAATTCTGTCCTCTGAATGTGCTGAAAACATAAATGTACTGTATATAATCAATTATAGAATCATTAAGCGATAGGTTCAACTGTGTTTGGTTCTCTGAGAGGTATGGGACCTATGACAGCTAGATAGTCAATAGCTGTACTGTGTGTAGAGGAATGAGGAGTTAACAAAAACAAGAAGCTATAGTATACTTGTCAGGCTTATCTAGTTCATTAATCATTTTTCCATCCTGAATGAGTTATGGATTATGTCACCCACACAAACAGTAGTCTCTCTGGACTGTGTTCCTTATCAAAGGATATGCAAATAGAATAACAAAGATGACTATGAAGATTAGGACCAGGATATGTCCCCACCAAATGACTATGCCGACTATAGATTTTCTGTTTCAAAACCACTGCAGGAAGCCACACCATCTCACACAGACCTGTGGCTAAGGCCAACAGCAGGGGACAGTGTTTTAGGAGAGGTAAAACGAGTTGTACTATGTATAGCTCCTGAGTGGCACAGCGATCTAAAGGCGTCACTACAGACCCTGGTTCGATTCCAGGCTGTATCACAACCGGCAGTGATTGCGAGTCCCATAGGGTGGCGCACAATTGGCCCAGCGTTGTCCGGGTTAGGGTTTGGCCGGGGTAGGCCATCATTGTAAATAAGAATGTGTTCTTACCTGACTTGCCTAGTTAAATAAATAGCTTATTCTATCAACCTCTTAAATGAAATTGATATCCAACCATCTATAATTTGATTGGTTTCTCCATGTTTCTGCCTGTCTATCATTGACTCCATCCAACTCTCTTTAACCTTCTCTCAGCAAAACATGCTGGTCAGAAATGCAGAGCAGACTCTTTTCAAAAAAATCATTATTTATCTTGCCATACTTACTGTAATGCCTGATATTTATTTCAGACATTTATTAGTCATCTCTTGTCTACACCGGCTAGTAACAGAGTGGCAGGTTGGTTTAGCTGGTGGATGTGATGATCAGTATCAAAACACTGTCATCCATCCTTGGTCAAAGTGTCAGTTCTGGCCTCACCTGTATATGCGTGTCCATGGAAACGGAAGGTGAGAGTGTCTTCCTGCACCCTTCAGGTCTTCTGCTTTGGCTGAGCTCTCTCTCTCTCTAAATATTTAGATAGCAATGAGACAGCAGTCTGGCAAGGAGGCATTACAAGGAAACAGAACAAAATGTATTGTCATAACTCGTCCAACAAAGACACTATCGAAACATGGAATAGTACTGATGTAGTCTGTACTGGGACACTAAAGGACTAGGATAATGTATGTTTTGAATTGGTTCAGGGTGAAATTCTATTGTAGGCATCTTCAATCTATTGAGATCTGGTGCGTTTGTAAAGGTTATGATCAGGTCAAGATTGTTTGGTGAGTGTGAAGTTCAATTTTTTTTCTCTGAATTTCTCTCATGCGACCTTTTGACACTCTCAGGAAACGTGTCTTCTACAATAAACAGTTCAAGAGTCACTTACACTTATACTGGAGGTCAAAGGTCACGAACCATTTGGAGTAGTTGTCAGTTCCTGTAGAATTCGTGGAATGGCATACAAGTCCATGGAGGGTTAAGGTACGGTCATACCTAACATTGTCTAACAACATGTTCTCATAAACCGCCATGTTCAAATACTTGGCCTAGTCAAGAGATCACCCTCCAATCTCCTCAGTCATCATCAGTTTTAATATCCTGCCTCTCAGACCTTTCCTTGTTGAGGCCTATGAGCTGGTGTCCCAACCTTCATCTAAGCTTATCCCCTGGTGAATGCAGCTCTGAGTAGCTCTGCTGGACGAGGAGTCAAGCAGATGAAAGCAGCAGGTTTTTAGATCTGGAACCTAAGAGGAAACAGGCCACGGCTATCGATGGCTTCCCCTTGATGAATGCTCAAATGTTCCGGCCTGTGACCCTGGAGATAGGATCAGGGCCTGGTGGTTGTCTTTGGCCCTGGTCCCAGCTGCAGTACGGTGCTGTGTTAGTGTTAGACCCCTATGGTCCGACTCAGACATTAACCCAGGCCCCATGGGAACATTGGTTGTAGTCCTTATCACAGGAAGTCGCAAAATACAGCCCAAGAATGAAACCCAGCTCTCACATGCGGGTTAATCACAAAACACTTTTGAATGTAGCGATTAGTTAGAGTGTTTGTTTTCTGTTCTTTTTTTGTTGCGATTTGTTTCGGAACAGAATATCCACTCCTGGGAAATACACAATTTATATTAGTCATATTTGTGTTGTTTTTGTTTCGTTTTTCACTTTAGTAGTAATAGACAACGTTGAGATTAGATTACGTAGATTACGTTGAGCCCTGACTTGTCTATACATTATACAGTATATGTACATGTACTGTATAATGTATAGATATCCTGCTGAGTTGAACACAGTGAAGGGGTAGACAGACGTTCAGTGATATGATATATTACTGGGGGCTGCTGTGTGTGTCCGAGTGATTGCCAGCAGCCACAGGCTGGCAGTAAAAATAAATGAGTCGTGAGTATATGGAGGACAGGTTCACTGGGGGTCCAGCTGGTGGCCTGTTAAAATGTTATATGGTATGGACCATAGGACGGACAATTCACTGAGGCCTTCCCACTGTGTAGGGACAGCCCTGATGAGATCCAGCTGAACACACAGCTAGAGCAGTGTGTGTGTGTGTGTGTGTGTATATATATATACACATGCTTGCGCGTACGTGTGTGGACGTACTCATGTTTATATGCTCCTGTGCATCAGAACCAGAGGTTTATTCATACCCTTCTGGAAAGTGGGCTGTTCTTCTGAGCATTCAGAACCCTCTGTCTAGACAGGTTGATTGTTTTGGGACAGGGGGTTAACTTAACTATGGAGTATTGGTGTCCAAATTGCATGTCACGCATTAGTCCTAGGAGACTGTGTTGCCTCCGATTTCATTCCGGGTCACCAATAAACAGACATCCATCATGTGTAATTATAGCTGTGTATTTTTCCATGCCTGCCTGAGTCAGTTTGGCCCTGAGTTCCAGCCTCTAAACATGACCTGGAACATGGAACATGGAGCATGGGTAAGCTGGGCCAGGCCTCTGGGCCCTCAGACAGCCCCCTTTGTCTAGGGATCATAATCTCATAGGAAATGCACCTGCCCTCTAGGGCTCATGATCTCTGGGCTTTAGGCCAGGGAAGAGGCCACTGTCTAATGAACAAAGCATGTGGGGATGGCATTGATCATGATCATGTTCAAAAGGGTCTTCTCTTCCACGGGAAGTGTGCTTAAGTCAGCCTTCATTCATTTTGATGCCAATGCTTTCCCCTGTTTTTACAACTTGGTTGCAGTAGAGGTAGCTGTGTGTAGTAATAATTCAGTAGTAATAATAAGTGTATGAATAGTGGTTCTAGGAGCAGATTCAGGGTACAGTTATGTTGGATCAGTGTGCATGATTCCAATGACCACCTGAGAGAAAATACTAATGAAGGAAAGCAGCCCTTCCCTTTACATTGGCAGCTTGTCCTACAGTACTATAATACAGTGAGGCTATGTGTGGCTGGTGGCTCTGACTCTATGGAGCTCCACACAGTGCCAGGGACTAGATTACATTTTTACCAGACATTTTACCAGAGAAACAGGAATACTGCAACATCATAGTAACTCATCTGGATAAATGATCATATATCCCTGTCTGTCCCCATTACAGATGTCAGGGGTAGAGAAAAAAGTAGCTAAAGCATCCTTCATACAAGACTGAATCTTCAACTTAACTCCACGTGTAGGACAGTAGCCTATTGCTATCGTGTTTCTCTTATGTTGGGACAAAGCACTGAGATAATGTAAATGTAATGTGGGTCCATTGTGGATGGAGGTTACCTGTACCAGGACTGGAGACAAGAGCATCCCACTGCTGACCCCTGGAGTCAGGTGTGGGTGTAGCCTGTGCACCGATCACTAGGCGACCCACTCATGATTTCAGAGGTCACTGGGTTCATCGTCGTGGGACCTGTTTTGACAGTGAGGGAGTCTTTCTCATTGTTCCTGGTGATGAATAGTAAATACATGTCTGGCGTAGGGTTACACATCTTGGCTTCTCCCTACTTAAATGTTGTTATACTTTGACAATCTGGATATACACTACACAGAGTGTACAAAACATTAAGAACACCTGATTTTTCCATGACATAGACTGACCAGGTGAATCCAGGTGAAACCTATGATCTGTTATTGATGTCACTTGTTAAATCCACTCCAATCCGTGTAGATGAAGGGAAGGAGACAGGTTAAAGAAGGATTTTTACACCTTGAGACAATTGAAACATGGATTGTGTATGTGTGCCATTCAGAGGGTGAATGGACAAGACAAACTATTTGAGTGCCTTTGAACAGGGTATGGTCGTAAGTGCCAGGCGCACCAGTTTGAGTGTGTCAAGAACTGCAATGCTGCTGTTTTTTTTTAACGCTCAACAGTTTCCTGTGTGTATCAAGAATGCTCCACCACCAAAAGGACATCCAGCCAACTTGACACAACTGTGGAAAGCATTGGAGTCAACACGGGCCAGCATCCCTGTGGAACACTTACGACACCTTGTAGAGTCGATGTTCCGACGAATTAAGGCTGTTCTGAGGGCAGAATGGGTTGCAACTCAATATAAGGAAGGTGTTCCTAATGTTTTGTACACTCCGTGTGTCTCTCACATGCGCTAGTGAGTATCTATACTGAACCAAAAATATAAACGCAACATGCAACAATTTCTAAGATTTTACTGAGTTACAGTTCATTTAAGGTCATCAGTCAATTGAAATAAATTCATTAGGCCTTAATCTATGGATTTGACATGACTGGTCAGGGGTGCAGCCATGGGGGGGCTTGGAGCGCATAGGCCCACCCACTGGGGAGCCAGGCCCAGCCAATCAGAATGAGTTTTTCCCCACAAAAGGGGTTTATTACAGACAGAAATACTCCTCAGCACCACTCCATCCCCCACCCCACCCCCCTCCCTGGGCTGGCATGGTTGTGGTTATGAGGCCGGTAAAACGATGTTGGAGGTAGTTTGTGGTAGAGAAATTAACATGAAATTCTTTGGCAACAACTCCGGTCGACATTCCTGCAGTCATCATGCCAATTGCATGCTCCCTCAAAACTTGATACATCTGATGCATTTTATTGTCCCCAGTACAAGGTGCACCTGTGTAATGATCATGCTGTTTAATCAGCCTCTTGATATACCACATTTGTCAGGTGAATGGATTATCTTGGCGAAGGAGAAATGCTCACCCAACAGGAATGTAAACAAATTTGTCTACAAAAATTGAGCTTAATAAGGTTTTTGTGCATTTGGAACATTTCCCTGACCCAGCATGAACCCTGGGAGCCACACACCTGTGGCCTCAGGGGGGAGGGGGATACAGGCCCCCAGCCCCACTCTTCCTAACCCCGTACAAACTGACATGAAAACAATAAGAGCTCCTCCGGGGCCCCGGAGTCATGTCCTTAACTTCCTGCTATCCAGGACCTCTATACCAGGCAGTGTCAGAGGAAGGCCCTAAAAATTGTCAAAGACTCCAGCCACCCTTGTCATAGGCTGTTCTCTCTGCTACCGAATGGCAAGCGGTACCGGAGCGCCAAGTCTAGGTCCAAAAGGCTTCTCAACAGCTTCTATCCCCAAGCCATAAGACTCCTGAACAGCTAGTCAAATGGCTACCGAGACTATTTGCATTCCCCCCCTCTTTTTGACTCTGTACCGGTACCACCTGTATATAGCCTCGCTATTGTTATTTTACTGCTGCTCTTTAATTATTTGTTACTTTTATTTCTTATTTTTTACTTATCTATTTTTTACTTAGCATGTATTTTTTTCTTAAAACTGCATTGTTGGTTAAGGGCTTGTCAGTAAGCATTTCACTATAAGGTCTACACCTGTTGTATTCGGCACATGTGACAAATACCATTTGATTTGATTTGATTTGAAACAGGAAAACAACTAGCCTCCATTTCCCCTGTCAGTCCCAGGATTGCTCCGTAACTCTCCTCTGTTTATGGACATAGAGGGGGCTATGAAATGATTAGGAGTGCAACGCAAATACCCTCCTCCTCCTCCCTTTCTCTCTCTCTCTCCACCAATTCATCCATTCCCTCACAGCACTGTAGCATTCCTTCACAGTTATATTATTTTACGGTTATCAAGACCCTGCTTGCACTGTATTTGAATGACCTTTGGATGTTCTCTTTTCCAACTAAAGATACATCGTGTTTCTGTCTGCACCTGATCAGGATCTGAGTCAGTGTGTGAAGACTGTGAAGTAGAGAGAGAATGTGTGGTCAGTTGAATGACAGCGCTGACAGGCTGTGTATGGGATATAGATGAGAAAGAAAGATTGTGGCTTCTCAGAGCCATGATGTGATTGGCAAACTCTCTGGTTCTCTGGTTTCTATTGGCTGAATTTCTGAGTTTCTCTCGTCTGACTCACACAAGACCTGTGTGTGCTGTGTTAATGTGCTGATGCAGATGCTGGCAGTGGTTCTGTTCATGGTTACCAAGATATCTGATCTGGTGTCTTGGAAGCTTGTGGTTATATTCCAACTATGATGCATATTTGAGACTGTTAGTTGCATGAATACTCATAATAAGGTTTGTATGTCAAAACTGCTCACATTAGGGTATGATCATAAATATTTTCCATTATAAGGTTTTAATACAAATCTGATGCCACAAATTGGATTACAGAGAGAGTCATTATTCTTACATTGGAAAGTGAAGATGTTGTTGTACAACACAGCTGCACCTCATGCTGTTGGACATTTAGAGAGAGAAAAGGCTTAAAGATGGAAACTGTATATTATGGTCTGATAATTGCTGTCATGACTTTCCGTAAGCATTGAAGCAGCTCTTCCAAACCTCACAAATCAGACCCAAACTCATCCCTGTAAGACATTGGAGTTCAACTCTATCTGACATGAAATCAAAGAGAAAGCTTGTTTCTACTTAATGTGGTTTAGAGGGAAGTTATTCAGCTTACTGGCTCTACCAAGAGACTAGCTGGTGTTCTTCATGTCCCATTATTTTTTTATAAAAAAATGTGGTCTCCCATCCAAATACTAACCAGGCCCAACCCTGCTTAGGTACCAAGATCAGGCATGTTCAGGGTGGTATGGCCACAAGTGTATTTTTTTTACCCCCATTTTCTCCCCGAATTACAACCTTGGCTAATCCTTGCAACTCCCTTAAATGGGCTCTGGAGAGACGAAGGTCGAGTCATACGAAACATGACCCGCCTGGCCGCTCTACTTCTTATCACACTGCTCGCTTAACCCGGTAAGCCTGCCACACCAATAGAAAGTATGTTGCTGGGTGACTGACCGGTCTCTGTTTGTGTGTCCCTGTCAGATGTAAATGAGTGTGAGGAGACTAACGGCGGTTGTGAGGCTCTGTGCTGCAACACCATCGGCAGCTTCTACTGCAAGTGTCCTTCTGGTGAGCAGCTGAAGGACGACGGCAGGACCTGCCAAGGTGAGTCCATTCACTACCACAACCACCACCAACACAACCACCGCCACAACTACCGTCACAACCACCGCCACAACCACAACCACAACCACCACCACCACCACAGCTAAAAACAAAACACCAGTCTCAACGTTAAACAGTGAAGAGGTCGACTCCGGGATGCTGGCCTTCTAGGCAGAGTTCCTCTGTCCAGTGTCTGTGTTCTTTTGCCCATCTTAATCTTTTCTTTTTATTGGTCAGTCTGAGATATGGCTTTTTCTTTGCAACTCTGCCTAGAAGGCCAGCGTCCCGGAGTTGCCTCTTCACTTTTGACGTTGAGACTGGTGTTTTGCGGGTACTATTTAATGAAGCTGCCAGTTGAGGACTTGTGAGGCGTCTGTTTCTCAAACTAGACACTCTAATGTACTTGTCTTCTTGCTCAGTTGTGCACCGGGGCCTCCCGCTCCTCTTTCTATTCTGGTTAGAGCCAGTTTGCGCTGTTCTGTGAAGGGAGTAGTACACAGCATTGTACGAGATCTTCAGTTTCTTGGCAGTTTCATGGAATAGTTTCTTGGCAGTTTCATGGAATAGCCTTTATTTCTCAAAACAAGAATAGACTGACGAGTTTCAGAAGAAAGTTCTTTGTTTCTGGCCATTTTGAGCCTGTAATCGAACCCACAAATGCTGATGCTCCAGATACTCAACTATTCTAAAGACGGCCAGTTTTATTGCTTCTTTAATCAGAACAACAGTTTTCAGCTGTGCTAACATAATTGCAAAATGGTTTTCTAATGATCAATTAGCCTTTTAAAATGATAAACTTGGATTAGCTAACACAACATGCCATTGGAACACAGGAGTGATGGTTGCTGATAATGGGCCTCTGTACGCCTATGTAGATATTCCATAAAAAAGTGACTACAATAGTCATTTACAACATTAACCACGTCTACACCGTATTTCTGATCAATTTGATGTTATTTTAAATGGACAAAAAATTTGCTTTTCTTCCAAAAACAAGGACATTTCTAAGTGACCCCAAACTTTTGAATGGTAGTGTATGTGAATAGCTAACCCCATAGGGATGGTGAGTGCATTCCTACTGTATGACTGCCCATCTCTATAGACAGTGCTGAGCTGTCTGAGATGTGGCATGTCTACAGGCCTGTCCCAGAAGCATTCTGTTAACACACATCTAATTGATTCAATCAGTGAAAGAAGAAAGTAAACAGACTTGGAAGACAACACACACATCGCTGCATTGGCAAAGGCTTTTTACAATGAATATTTATTATTCAAAGCCATTCAGCTATTGGATGTTATTGGATTTCCCTGTAATGATGAAAATCTTATTTAAACTTCATTGTCTTGAAGAAAAACAAAAAGCTGAAATGAAAATAGAAATGTAGAACGCAGAGTTGTTGCCCTTTTAAAGCTCCTGATCTTATTATTGGCTGGTGCTTTGTTTTGAATGAGCAGTGCTGATGTGAATGGTTCAGATCAGAGAGGGGTATGCCAACACTAACCAGTCGCATGCTGAGCTGGGTATAGCCGTGTCAACACTCTCCCGGTCATGACCACTGCATGTCGGAGGGCAGAGGGGCACTGCAGGGTTGGGAGAGTGTGGGGATTGTAAGCCCACTCTTGGCACAGCCTGGACACTGTGTGTGTGTGTGTGTGTGTGTGTGTGTGTGTGTGTGTGTGTGTGTGTGTGTGTGTGTGTGTGTGTGTGTGTATATGTGTGTGTGTATATGTGTGTGTGTGTGTGTATATGTGTGTATATGTGTGTGTGCGGTGCATGAATGCGTGAATGACTAGAAACATTTTATAGGCAGATTGAGGCACACCTCTCTCTCTCCAAAACCAACACATAATAAATGTCTCGTTTAGTGAGTGCACGGCATTTAAAGTAAAGGTCTCTCACAGGGAGGGGTGTTGATAGAATGTGTTATTCAGAGAGGATGTATTGCATTTGGTCTTTATGTTACTGATAGGGCTCAAAGGACCTATCCTCTTTCATGCTTATCTTATTGCTGCCTGCTCCCACTCTCTACCTGGCATTGCCCACTTATGTTTGAAATCTCTGCCAGCCCTTTCAAAGATGTTCACACTTATATGTGTGGGTGCTTATATTTGTCCTTCTTCACACGTGCAAGTATGTTTTGTACACATGTGTGAATTGGAAATGGGTTTTCTTGCATATCCCAACTCCCCCTGAGAGTTGTGTCATGGCCAGGGTCAGCCATTATCAACAGAGACCCTGGAGCAATTAGAGGTAAGTGCCTTGCTCAAGGGCACATCAACAATCTTTTTTTCCTTTGTCGGCTTGGGGATTCAAACTAGCGACCTTTCAGTTACTGGCCCAATGCTCTAACCGCTAGGCTACTTGCCTCCCCGTGTGTGTTTGTGTGTGTGCGTGCGTGCGTGTGTGAGATAAAGAGAGTCTGTGTGTCAGTGTGTGCTTGTGACTGTGTGTGTGTGTTCTTCCCACTTTATCAGTTTCCGGTTTTCTGTCTGGGCTTGACGATTCTCCTGAGATGCTTGTATGTAATGCGGCTACTGCAGTACAGTTTGTGTTTTTTTTTAAAGCAGTGCATGAAATACCTCTCATATATAGTGTCAGAGCAGCTTCAGAGTTTTTCACAGTTCTTTATATAAAGACCTGTCTTGGTCCAGCCTCCACTGCTTAGATGTATATGTTGGCAAGGGATACGAGTCTCTGCCCTGAGCTCCTGAGTAGATAGGGTCACTGCAAGATGAATTAGTCTCTCTGATGTTAGGTTTCTAAATATCAAATTGTACCCTTGTACTTTGGCGATTATTCCTTACATTTCAATATCAAAAGAAAAGTTTTCACATTCCTTATAGTACCTGCATGCCATGTCCTATAAATCTATCACATTCTTTCACATACATGAGGCTTTGAAGTGGAAGGAAAAGTATCGGCAACTGTACTCATAAATCACTCTCATTTTTTATATTGGCTTTTTAACACTCAGGATACTGTATTTTCTGTCAAAATACAATTACATGTGTGATCATGGGCCTGGACATGTGGGCTACCTTGAGGGGAGGAGGGGGAGAAGAAGGGGGAGAGGAGGTGGAGAGGAGAGGGAGAAGTAGGAGGGGAAAGAGGAGGGCCTTTAATGTGCTGGACATTGGAGACAGACATGATGGAGGAGTCAGGGAAGAAAGGATACACTAAAAAGAGAGAGAGGTACAGGGGGAGGGAGGACAAATCAAGAGAGGCAGAGGGAGCAAGAAGTTGTTCTGCCTCATACAATATGGGACTGGAAAGAAACATCTTAACAGAGTTTGTTATTATTTTATAAGTTCATGTCTGGTTTTACATGTATCTCAAGCTCAGTATTTTAGTTGTAATTTTGTATATTGCATGTGGGCTTATCTTAGTATTTTTGGGGCATAAAGACCTTTTTTGAATCTATGAGGCTAAGTATATATATTAGTTAGTTATGGCGTTGTCAGGATGGTTGATGCTCCTCGTGGGGTGTTTTGGGGCACATATTGAACCAGTCCTGGGCTCTAACAATGTGTACCACCGCTATCATAGAAGGATTTGCTATATGCCTAACTGCTTCCATGCATACAATGGGTACAACATTGGGTATCATGTACCAGGTGAGTGCTACAGTACATTCCACATTTATGTGGTTATGTCTACCCTTGCATGGACAATACTGCCTGTAAATGATATCTCAGTGGGTTTATGTAATGTGGAGGTACAGACTGTTACACTGTTGTTGGCTTGGAGTCATTGTAACTGAACGAAAAAATACCTAATGATTAAAAGCTGATCTGGGTAAAGCTTTCCTCTAAAGAATCTTTTGATCCAGATCATTAGACCTAGGCTTGAACATTACTTTCAGTTGGATCACAGGTGTATTAACGTACATCATATCTCATGTCATGTCATGTCTTGCACGGCAAAGCAGACAGATTCTCAGTGTTATCAGTCCACTCCTACTGTAGCGATGTCAGGGCTGGTGCCCTTGTGTGTAGCCTAGCACTGCCCACATGACTTCAGTAGAAGATCGGAACACGGGAGGCTTCCACTTATCAGTGGAGAGATAACCAATGTTTGGTAATAATTACACAAATATGACAGATCTTGTCAGTAAAAGTAATGACTGCAGCTCTGGAAGATAGACAGTCATATCCAGGTTTAGGTGGCTAGGTCCAATGATCTACATGTACATGCACACAGTATCTGGCGCCATAAATCAGATGCACCATGAATCTATTTAGGTGGGACTTGCGAAGCAAAAAATAAAATCTTCATCATACTTCTTCTTCTTCTTCTGCACGCTACTCCTCTTACACCAGTGTTTACACAAACTCGGCCCCCGGGACCACACGGTGTGCAAGTTTGTTTTTTGCCCTAGCACTACACAGCATATTCAAATAATCAACTAATCATCAAGCTTCAATTATTTGAATCAGCTGTGTAGTGTTAGGGCAAAAACCAAAACGTGCACCCCTTGGGGTCCAGAGGACTGAGTTTGGGTAAACACTGTCTTACATCGTTTAAGTTAGAAATGCCATTCAAACTTTAAAATGTCTGGAATAGTACTTGCATTTGATATTATTTAAACTATAATGTTTTTGTCTTTCTTTTTGTCCTCTTCATTCACTTTAGTGTATTTTTTCAACATTCTAAAGCTCCCCGTTGTGACATCATCACTTCCAACTTCCATTCACTGTAAATGCAATATTAGCTACTTTGACCACTTTGACAAACACTTACACCAAATGTTAGTGTATGGCATCTTCCTCTACTTCTCTGCTATTCAAATCTGAAATAATAACATGATTATCTGGTACCGATCAAACGTTACAGCTGTTTAAGTGACCGCATCAACAAAATTTTCTGTCACTTTTTATAAACTGCTGACATTTTGACCACTTATCCAACAAGTTAGACACAAACTTAGGGGGTATGACATCTTGGTCTACTTCTCTGCTATTCAAATCTGTAATCGGAACAGAAATATCTCCTACATATCTAATGACACAGCTCTTTTAGTAAACGCATCAACAACTTTTTGTCTTAATTTTTTCAAACAACTGCCGTTTTGACCGCTTTCCAAGCACTTTAGACAAGGAATTAGAGGGTATGATGTCATGGTCTACTTCTCTGCTACCAATCAAGAGGTACAGCTGTTTTAGTAACTACATCAACTAATTTTGCAAACTAATTTTGCTAATTTTTAACTTCCCACTGTTGAATGAACTGCCATGGAACTTATTAGAACTTTCAAATTACAATAATCTGGGATTTTAATCATTAAACAAAGAGTCAAAATTGTGACATTTCACGCTAATCAGGTACTTTGATCACTTTTCTCAACAACACGCCATAGACAAAAACGTAAAGGGAATGGCACCTTGGTCTAATCTGATATTCAAATCTGAAATCAGTTTAGTAACTGTCTCTTATACACATCTAGATGTGTATAAGAGACAGCACAGAAACAAAATGTAAAACATTTAAAAGAGTTAAATGCAGGCCCAGCTATTTTTCTTAATGGATAATCACCATCTAGTTTATTGCTTTTGATTAATATCACAGAACTGAGAATCAGCTAGAAATCCATGTCGATTTCATGCTTGATTGCAGAAATGATGGAAAAATCCCAAACTGTTTTTTTTCCATGAAGAGGGAAGGCAACAGTGTGATCAAGGCTGTGGTGGGTACTGGCCTAATGGCTGCTGTAAGCCAGTGGCAGCTGAGGCTTTGGCTCCATTCTCTGTGGGGTCATGTTTTAGACATGGAAACCAGCCTGGAAGGCTTTTATAGTGCGCTATAGTCCATCGGGAAAGAGCTCCACATCTTTGGAGTGATTTCATTAAAAACCAAAACCAAACAAAAGCATGCTGCTTGGACGGAAAAGAGAGCACTCCTACAGTATGCCTGCCAGCTTTCCTGAATGGAACCGAGCTGAAGTTTGGCAGCAGTTTGGAGCTGAATTGGTGTAATGTGTAGGGCATGTACTCTCTCCCAAAACACCACCGTAAAAGATGTGGGTACTCCATGTCCTGAGGTGCATCCAATGGGAGTGGATGGGTTCATCTATAGACAGAGCATAGAGATGAGGAATACTGGTAGTGTAGGATGTACAGTACAGTAAGGACTGCTATAGTTGCATGCTTCTCTAACCCACTGCACAGTGCACACTATGGCTTGGCTAAAGTGTGGTTCTGAATATACAGTATTTACATATGTTCTGTTACAAGCAGCCAGGCCAAGAAGAAATATACATAATATCTCCCCTCCATTGTGTGGGTACTGTATCCCCAGGGGAGGGCTGCTGTTCCCTCCCGGAATCCCAGGCCCACTGTGATCATTGCTGTTCTGGAGGTGGTCACAGGTTGTTTGTGTGTCCTTCTGGCTGCTCTGGGTTAGCGTGTAATGATGGCGATGGAGCACAGCTGTACCAGTCCAGATCCCTCATAGCGTGCCACCAGCCATAGCTTTGGAAGGGGAGGGGGTACTCTGGGCTCTCTCCTTCTGGTACTGTCTCTCTGGATCTCATCTCCTCCTCCATGGCTCCAAGTGCATGAAAGAGAACGCTTGATCATGTTAGGCACAGTTAAGTTACCATTGTAAAAGAGGATGTGCCAGCATGACAGTGTATTGACATTAGCCACAATGGGTACATTATTGTTCTGATTGAGGAGCCTGTTGTTGTTATGGGGGATTTTATGTGTGATGAATCTTCATTATTGCTGAATATTACACCTCGAATTGCCTTCAGTGCATAACACATGATTTCACAATTGCGTAATGTTCACAATGCAAAACACAACACAATGACATAATAAGAAGCACACAATGGGAGGGGGTAACGTTACAGAAACGGTCTTCCTTTCTTTCCTTTAGTTTTTTCACAGAGGTACAGCTGAATTCTTGAAATAGTTTCTTTTTGAAAATAAATGCTTTGTGAGTGGACTTACTGAACTCATCTGAGCAGCTCATAACTCACTCTGCCTCATTTATTTAAGCTGGCACCAACCATCAGTCATTTTATGGTGTGTTATTTATTTTACAGACAGTCAGCGTGGCCAAAAACTGTTCACACTCACCTTTTAACGTTTCAATATGCTGACAACCCAAAATACATCATAGTGATTCACATCCCTAATATAATTACTGTACTAGACTTGAACACTGCAGATATATTATGTGTGTGTGTGCGCATGTGTACATGCTTGCGTGAGAGGGAGAGAGAGAGAGAGAGAGAGAGAGAGAGAGAGAGAGAGAGAGAGAGAGAGAGAGAGAGAGAGAGAGAGAGAGAGAGAGAGAGAGCAATAAGTAACGTGTGAACAGGGAATGTTTTCAACAGTTTGATGTACTGTATTTTCTTGTTGAGTGTCTCATGGGGATTAATGTGTTAATTGCCGTGTTGGTGGTGGCAGACAGAATGTTACTGGTAAAAAACAGAAGGGGTCACCTCTGATCTCACTGTGGGTCTGGCCTTCACTTTTTGGTTTACCTTTGACCCTTACATGAGCCATGCCCCTGAGACTGAGAGACAGAGTAAAGGAATTTTGTGGGGGATTTAAAAGTTCAGTAGTTGTTACACATGGAGGATTTGTTTGGGCACTGATGCACCGGCGGAGGATCTGTCCCCTCATCCATCTTCCTCCTCCTTCTTAGAGGAGCGTATCTTTCTCCTAAAGCTGTGTTTAATTTCACGTTTCAGATAATGGAATCTTGCTGGAGTTTACTCTCCAGGAGTACTTTGATGATAATGAGACAGCATTTAGGACAATTGCTCTAATTTGTGTGTGCGTGTGCGCGTGTGGTGCATGCCCTGCAGATATTGATGAGTGCCAGGTCCACAACGGTGGCTGCCAGCACGGTTGCGTGAACTCCAGGGGCTCTTATCACTGTGAATGTAACCCAGGCTCTCGACTCCATGTGGATGGACGCACCTGCATTGGTGAGTAATATTAGCAACCAGCGGCCCATGAACCTGATAACCCTATGCATCATCATCATGATATATAAACCACAAACATATTGTGTCATTCAAGTCAGTGGAAGCTTTTGGAAAACCCAGGGTCTAGGTATGAGTAAGTCTAGTCCTCATGAAAGGGAAAGGAAATGGGATACATAGTCAGTTGTACAACTGAATGCATTCAACTGAAATGTGTCTTCTGCATTTAGCCCAACCCCCCTGAATCAGACTACAGTATAGAAAGGTCTCAGTTCAGTTGAAAAGATTGTCTTTCTCAGTCTCAACTTGCACAGCAAGGAATGTATACAGAGCGTCATCTCTGATGTTTAGAATGGAAATGTATGCTGCTTTTCTTGGCTTTAAGACAATGTATATGATATGAGAGAGGATAGAGAGGAGGACCCTCGTGTCACTGACTACCTGTTGTATGCCGGCTGCGGTGTGGTGATAATGACTGACTGCACTAATAATCACAGTGCTCAAGTGTACTGTCTCAGGGTTGATGCTTATCTGTGAGGTTGCATATCGTTCTCTTGACGGCGGTCTGGGAACTGTGCTGTACCACTGGATGAGTGAGTGACTGAGTGAGAGAGAGAGAGAGAGAGAGAGAGAGAGAGAGAGAGAGAGAGAGAGAGAGAGAGAGAGATGAGAGAGGAACGAGGAAAGAGAGAGAGAGAGAGAGAGAGAGAGAGAGAGAGAGAGAGAGAGAGAGAGAGAGAGAGAGAGAGAGAGAGATGCATACCAATAGCCACAGAGTCAGTAGAGGAAGGGAACACCAGATGTCTTCCCATATCAATTCAACATATCAGTTATTTTTTTATATCCAGCATATGGTTTGACTGGAGAGGTCAGTCTTAACAAGCAGAGCATGTGGATGCATAAATGCATCAGTTTATCAAAACACCATTAGAGGAGGAGGTCAGTCAGAGGCTGGGCCTGGTGTTTTCATCCAGAGATGCTGTAGCTAACTGAGAGAGAAAGAGACATGTAAAAAGCAGAGATCAGTCAGTGTGCTGGCTCTCTGGCTTCACCTCATCAGCTCAGGAGGAGTGTCCTCCGCCACTGAGGACCTTCGATCTGCTGTCTGTGTGATTATTGGCCCTACAGGCATGATGATGGATCTTTAATCAGAGCAGAACAATTCACTGAGGTATTTAGCACAGTGTTTGTGTTGGTAGCACTTCTGAGCTCGCAGCCTTTCAGAAACAGCAAAGGACACAGAGTGAAGGGTAGAAGCCACGCTCCATTCAGATTTATATCTGAAAGAATACATTTCAAAACTCAAAAGGAACTTAAGAACAGTGTTTACAGTGCCCTCTCTCAAAATGTATTCTAAAAATGTCTGTCTGTCTGTATCCAGCTGTCCAATCATGTGGAATCAGTAATGGAGGATGTGAGCATTTCTGTGTACAGCAGTCCCTTGCTGCCTTCCGTTGCCGCTGTAGAGACAAATATGTGCTGGCTGAGGATGGCAAGCACTGCAAATGTGAGTATCTTCATCATCCACTGGCCTCTGCACACTACTGTGCACCTGACAGCACATGCACACTCACTCACAGGTGATTAAATATATCCAAGCACCTGCCAAATACTGAAGTACCCTCAAGGTGAAGTCATTTGTGAGAAAACAACATTTCGACCAATTACAAACAAATAAGAAATAAGCTCCCATGTCACATTGCATGTAGTTTCCTTTCCTTCTCCCAGTGTACCGTTGGGCTTCAGGTTTGACATGGGAAACAGCAGATGAAGTACGTTTAGTAGAAAGACTGCAGAGTGGGCAAGTTGACAGGCTGTAAAGTCACAAAACATGTGGTTTTCTCTTTTTCACCACAAATATGGGCTACATTACTGATCATAATCTTTGGCTGAGGTAATCATGAGTGCAGACACAGAGAGCAGCTTTCAGTGCATGTTGAATGACAGGCAGCTAAGAGAGACAGTAGCCTGATACAGACATTAAACTAATCGTGACGTGTAACCCAGAGAGGCAGCTAGATAATAAAGACGGATAACCATACTTGGAGGAGCTTCAAGCTGTAACTATGCCAGTCCCAAATAGCAATATGATGGATGGATGGAGAGGGGAGAGTGTAGGCAAGATACAAGCCATTATTTATAGTGTTAGGGGAAGGGTATTTGAGAATCCAAGGTGTCCTTTAGATCCAAGAGTTTGTCATAACACTGTACATTCATAGCTGCCAATAATTCATGTCCAACAGGATGTCTAAGTTGGACTTCCTTCCATTCAGGAGATGAGACCTTAAATTGTTGTGAATCAGACCCTAATTTGAAGTGTTCACTCATCTTTCATGTTTTCCCTCAACATTAGTTCACATTATACTCTGGCAACACAAAGCTCAGCCATGGAATGTCTGGGCAGCAGAGTCCTCCTTTCTCTCTCTCTCTCTCTCTCTCTCTCTCTCAGGGAGGGGGGATTTTGATTTTACAATAAGAACTGTCTTTTAGACGTTTTTTCGTTGTAATGGTTGGCAAGGACCAGCTTCCTCTAATTTCTGCAGGCACAATTATGCAGAAAAATACTCAGCCTAGTGTAGAGTTTGGGCCTTTGTCTTGAGTGGTTATGTCAGTATGTATTTGTTCAGTATACTGTATGAGCTGTACTTCTGCATTTTAGATAAATGTCCTCGAAAAAATTCCACACTGATTGTTTTTGTAAGAACTTGATGTTCGTCACGATAAAGCGCTCTCAAACATTAATCGTTGTCTCCTGTGTTACAGTGGAGAATCCATGTCTAGATAAGAATGGTGGCTGCCAGCATGACTGTCTTGTTGATCGTGGCAAGGCCCACTGTGAATGTAGAAATGGGTACAAGCTGGCAGAGGACAGGAAGACCTGTGAGGGTAAAAAAGATCTGTTGATTACTGCACTACTGTTCATACAGGGCCAATCATGTCTCTGTATTTAAGTTCTAGTATAGATCTGTACAGACACTTTGTTCATCCCAGATATTGATGAGTGTGAGTCGGAGCAGACGGGCTGTGCTCATGGCTGCCACAACACCCTGGGCTCCTTCGCCTGTGTGTGTGACACTGCCTACGAGATGGGAGCAGACGGACGCCAGTGCTATCGTGAGTTTGGCTCCTATAATCATCTCCATGGCTTTCATTATTTGACATGATCTGAAATATCTCAACCAGAAGTAATTGGAGTGTCATCTCATGTGTTTCTGTGTGACAGGAATTGAGATGGAGATCGTCAACAGCTGTGAGAGCAACACCGGAGGCTGCTCCCATCACTGCCAGCACTCCACCGGCGGCCCTGTCTGTAGCTGTAACCAGGGTTACCGACTGGAGGAGGACCTCAAGACCTGTGTTGGTCAGTCTAGAGACTAACCTTCACCATTCAGTCTAGAGACTAACCTTTACCATTCAGTCTAGAGACTAACCTTTACCATTCAGTCTAGAGACTAACCTTTACCATTCAGTCAGGACAACCTTCACCATTCAGTCATAGAGACTTAACCTTCACATTTCAGTCTAGAGACTAACCTTACCATTCAGTCTAGAGACTAACCTTACCATTCAGTCTAGAGACTTAGCTTAACATTCAGCTCAGATCAGTCCAGAGACTAACCTTTACCATTCAGTCTAGAGACTAACCTTACCATTCAGTCTAGAGACTTAGCTTTAACATCAGCTCAGATCAGTCCAGAGACTAACTTTTACTATCAGTCCAGAGACTAACCTTTACCATTCAGTCTAGAGATCAACCTTACCAGGCAGTTTAGAGACTAACCTTTACCATTCAGTCTAGAGACTTAGCTTTAACATTCAGCTCAGATCAGTCTAGAGGACTAACCTTTACCATTCAGTCTAGAGACTTAGCTTTAACATTCAGTCAGATCAGTCTAGAGACTAACCTTTACCAGTCAGTCTAGAGACTAACATTTACCATTCAGTCTAGAGACTTAGCTTTAACATTCAGCTCAGATCAGTCTAGAGACTAACCTTTACACATTCAGTCTAGAGACTTAGCTTTAACATTCAGCTCAGATCAGTCTAGAGACTAACCTTTACCATTCAGTCTAGAGACTTAGCTTTAACATTCAGCTCAGATCAGTCTAGAGACTAACCTTTACCATTCAGTCTAGAGACTGACCTTTACCAGTCAGTCTATAGACTAACGTTTACCATTCAGTCTAGAGACTTAGCTTTAACATTCAGCTCAGATCAGTCTATAGACTAACCTTTACCATTCAGTCTAGGGACTAACCTTTTACCAGTCAGTCTAGAGACTAACGTTACCATTCAGTCTAGAGACTGACCTTTACAGTCAGTCTAGAGATTAACCTTTACCATTCAGTCTAGAGACTGACCTTTACCATTCAGTCTAGGGACTAACCTTTTAGCAGTCAGTCTAGAGACTAACGTTTACCATTCAGTCTAGAGACTGACCTTTACCAGTCAGTCTAGAGATTAACACTTACCATTCAGTCTAGGGACTAACCTTTTACCAGTCAGTCTAGAGATTAACCTTTACCAGTCTTGAGACTAACCTCAACCCTTCAGATCAGTTTTAGACAAAACATATCCCAATATCATGATTCTCCCTGTGATGCTTTTTATTGTGTGTTTTGTTTGGCAGACCTGGACGAGTGTGGAGAGGGAAGCTCCTGCTGCGAGCAGGACTGTACCAACTATCCTGGGGGCTATGAGTGCTACTGCACAGCGGGGTACCGCCTCAACTCAGACGGATGTAGCTGTGATGGTATGTTCTCCCCTCTAAAACCTCAGGATAGTGATTTAGTGGGGCACTCATTATACAATAATTGTTGAACCTGGATTGCTTCCAGTTGAACTAATATGTGTATATATGAGGCTGTAATATTAGAATCATGTTTGTATTTTTTGGTTTGCTGTACATTGTTTATTACATAAGAACATTGATTCAGTGCTAAATGTCAGTGATTTTGGCTATTTATATCAATTTACCTGACTGAGGAGCAGTGTTTTTGTAAAGTGACTGGACTGTGTGTTGTGTAGATGTGGATGAATGTCTGGCGGCTAACGGTGGCTGTGATCACACGTGCCAGAACACCGCCGGCTCCTTCCAGTGTTTCTGCCGCCGAGGCTTTCGTCTGGACGAGGACCGACACTCCTGTGAACGTGAGTTCCACCAATCAAATGAGATGTTGTTGCTTAGAGCCACACCACCATCATCATGTCCCACTTAGACCTTTTACCCTTATACAATCTCCTCCCTCTCTGGCTCTCTCTCTCTCTTGCTCTCTTAATCTCCTCCCTCTCTCTCTCTCTCTCTCTCTCTCTCTCTCTCTCTTTCTGCAGCACTGGAGAATACAGTTGAGGCCCTGTATAGTGGTGGCCAGGATGCCGTGGGGCCCCTGCCTCAGCCTCAGCTCACCCTGCTGCAGGACTACAACCAGCCCCTGGAGCGCTATGATGACTATGAGGATGACGACGCTGGAGAGCTGCTGGCTGAGAGCATGTTGGCAGAGAAATTTGGTGAGCCTCTGAACACTAACACACTATGGTCCTGTATCTGATTAGCTCTGTGTCTGAGCAACAGGAGGTAAGCCGTTAGACCTCCTTATTTAATTACTAGTTACTGGGCAATGAAATACCCCACAGCAGGTGGTAAATTGGTTAGCAGATTTTATTTTACACACCTGGGTAGTAATGGGGAAGCTTATAGACTGTGGCAGGGGGTTGTGGCAGAGAGCCTTGGGATCTGTTTTGTGTTGTTCCTTGATGTATTAATGTGAAAACAGTAATCAGTATTGTAGTATTTAAGGTGTTCTCACTGGGGTTGCTGTGCTAGGAAGAATGTAGTTGAAGATGGCAAATCCCTAACCACAAACAGATATTGTTCTGAAATGTGATAATCAATAATGTCTTTGTCTCGTATGCAGTGTGTCTGAACAACACGTTTGGCCATGACTGCAGTCTGACCTGTGAGGACTGCTCTAACGGAGGGCTGTGTGGCCCAGGGAGAGATGGATGTCACTGTCCCGATGGATGGACAGGCCTCATTTGCAACCAGAGTCAGTATCTGCTCACAGCAAACACATACAGACTGTAAACAAACTGCACTCACAACACTGTACATTATCAATCTTATGTATGTGTGTTTTTCTGTGGAACAGCACATCTCTGTATTATGGATACATATATACACTTTTATTCTATCCTATACTAACAGCTTGTCCTGAAGGATCCTTTGGCAAGAACTGCTCATTTCCCTGTAAGTGTATGAACGGAGCCACCTGTGATCCTGTTAATGGGAACTGTCGCTGCCCACCTGGCGTCAGTGGAGACATGTGCCAGGATGGTGAGTAACTACTGGTTAACATATACGGTACAAAAACACTCTCTCAGTTATTCACTCTATTGAAAAGTTCAGTTGTCTGATAATAATGCTTTATTGTCTGTAGGCTGTCCTAAGGGCTTCTATGGGAAACAGTGCAATAAGAAGTGTAACTGTGCCTGTAACGGGCGCTGCCACCGCACCTACGGAGCCTGTCTGTGTGACCCTGGACTCTACGGGAGGTTCTGCCATCTACGTGAGTCACTCACTGTTGACCCCGCACATCTCACCTTCCACCTCTACTCATATTCATCACTCACCTTATTCATTCAGTTCTTATTCAGTATTCTACATGTTATCTCCCTCCTTCCCTATCCAGCATGTCCCAAGTGGGCCTTTGGACCGGGCTGTTCAGAGGAGTGTCATTGTGTCCAACAGAACACTCTAGAGTGTCACCGTCGCCATGGCACCTGCGTCTGCAAGCCCGGTTGGCAAGGCAATGCATGCAGGGAAGGTCAGTGCTGGCTGCTGGGACCAAAAGTTCTTATCTACAGTATCTCCAGCAGTGCTGTAGTGCTCTATGTGTTTAACTCTGAGTGATGCCTGATCACGTCCACCCCCTCCCACCTCAGAGTGTGACCCAGGCACGTTTGGCCCAGGCTGTGAGAACAAGTGTGAGTGCCCGCTTGGACTGTCTTGTGATCATGTGACTGGGAAGTGCCAACGTCTGTGCCCGGCTGGTCTCCGTGGAGACACCTGTGATCAAGGTAGGCTGTCCTGTTGGTCCCATGGGATAGGCATTTCATGTCATGTTGGTCAGTTTACAGTACTGAATGTGGCTTCTTTTAGGAAGACTACCACTGTCTCTGTCCTCTCCTCTAGCCTGTCCAGAGGGGAGGTTTGGGCCAGGCTGCCCTCAGGCCTGTGACTGCTCAGGGGCTCCATGTGACAGAGTGAGCGGCCAGTGTCAGTGTCCTGCTGGAACATCAGGAAAACGCTGTGAGAATTGTAAGGGAAAAAACCTGGTGATACTATAGTATTCATAACATTGTGATAATGATGATGACGCTAACACATACTCTTGCTCTTGCTGTGTGCTGCAGTGTGTGTGGAGGGTTCCTGGGGCGCGGGCTGCCGTGAGGCCTGTCCAGTCTGTGAGAATGGAGGAGTGTGTGACAAACACAACGGAACCTGTTCCTGTCCTCCTGGGTACATGGGCAGGCTCTGTCAGAACTGTGAGTTTGAGCGAATCAATGGTAGAACTGTGATCGAAGATTTGTGGTAGTTTGTGGTAGTTTTGGTCTAATTTTAGAAAGAGATGTTAAATGCATGATGAGCAGGCCTTTCTAGTGGGTCATGAAAACACCAACCACACCACATTCTCCTCTGTCTGAGGCACAGACATGTCGTAAACCATGTTTTCACAGACGGATACATATTCTTCCTGTATAACCAACGGATTTCTTGTTAAATGCCTTTTGATGTTTCTATGTCATTTCAACCAGTGTCATGGAAACTGTATGGTATTGCAATATGTGTGTTTACAGTTTGTACGTAGAGGGTGTGTGACTCTCTGGCTCACAGTGCTTTATCATGTGTCTGTGTGTGCTGTAGCATGTCCAACAGGACGGTTTGGTGTTGGATGCCAGCTGCGCTGCGTGTGTGAAAACAGCGGGCGCTGCCACCCTGTCACGGGCCGTTGTACTTGTAACCCTGGCTGGGCAGGACATAACTGCAGGAAAGGTAGAGTGGGTGTGGCATTGAGTCTCAAATAAATCCAAAGAAATAAAAAATAGCTTACTCTCACTGAATCTAAACTATTTCATTAAAATGTCTCCTGTTTGTTTGTTTCCATGGCAGCCTGTGACTCTGGGCGCTGGGGAGTGGACTGTGCTGAGAAATGTGACTGTAAGAATGGGGATGGGAGCTGTGACGCAGTGACGGGCCAGTGTAACTGTGAGGCCGGCTACACAGGGACACAATGCCATGAAGGTATGAGTCCTCAAGCAAAATATCTGTTCGTAGGTTGTTTCTTTTCGGTCTGAATTCTTAAATTGCTATTGTGCAGTTGCAGTACTGTCTCAGAGCATGTCGCTGTCAAGCCCTGCTGTAGTTGTGTCTTCTCTGTGTCTCAGAGTGTCCAGTGGGGTCTTTTGGTCTGGGCTGTCGGCATCACTGCCAGTGTGACAACAAGGGGTCATGTGACCATGTCAGTGGAGCATGCACCTGCCTGGTGGGCTGGACTGGAACCTTCTGTGAGAAACGTAAGAGAACCTCCCAAACTCCCTAAAACGTAACCTACAACCCAAACTATATAACCGTACCATAGCCTGAACTGTATCTATAATCCAGTACAATTAGCCTATTGGAATCATTGGGTTATTCTGCTGTATTGTTTGCTGAGATGTAAAGGCTCTGTGTGTTTGTTTAGCCTGTCCCCAGGGCTTCTATGGGGCAGACTGCCAGGAGAAGTGTGTCTGTCTGAATGGAGGTCACTGCAACCATGTCACTGGGACGTGTGTGTGTCCAGCTGGTTGGATCGGTCCCATCTGCAAACTGAGTGAGTATTGGACATCCCACGCTTCAAAGAGCCTGTCCAGTATGCACCCTGTGCAATAGAAACAATTTCAAATATCAGACATATTACATATATGTGTTTTGCATTGGTGTGATTGATGATTGATTCTTTGGAAGTAAACAGTTTCTTATCTTTGCCTTGCAGCATGCCCGGCTGGTTTCTATGGGGAGGGCTGTAACCAAACCTGCGGTTGCCATAACAATGGCAACTGCCACCCGGCAAGTGGGCAGTGTGTCTGTACACCTGGCTGGACAGGGCCCAGCTGCTCACAGGGTGAGTGTGGAACTAGAGTAGTACTCCTAACAAGCTATGCACAATAATATTGCTTGAGTCCAACCGCTTTGAACAGAGGTTAGTGAATGAGTTCTGTACAGAGAAACCATAATGTAGTGATAATGGGTCTACCATTTCCCCCCAGAATGCCCAGTGGGCTTCTATGGGGCAGACTGCCGTCAGCACTGCCTGTGTCAGAATGGAGCCAAATGTGACCGAATCAATGGGCAATGTACCTGTGCCAACGGGTGGATGGGCGCAGCCTGCGGGCTAGGTGAGTGGTACTGAAAGAGCCATAGAGACGCTTAGAGTCACCATTAACCTAGCTAACCCTACTTACTCATGGCTTATTCAGACCTATATCACTGGGATTGTTTACCTAAAGCATTATCCAATCAGGATGATCCTCATTCAGTACCAGCTCTACTAGAAATGCAGGCACTGGAAAACCATTAAGGCTCTGACTGAAGGGGTCTCGACAGCGTGCTTAAGGATAACATTACCTTAAATGCTAGAAACCATTTAGAACAGTGGCCTGTGGTTTGTTTTACTGTATTCAGGAATCAAATTAGTCTCAGTCCTAATTTGTCCTGGTTTAACTCATTTGTTTTTGACTGGTGGTGTTCCCTGGCTGTCTGTGAGACAGAGCTGCCCCTCAGACCGCAGACAGTCTGCTAGACCCCACAGTCTCCTGTCTACCCTGTAACCGTCTCACTCTAGACTCCACACAGACGCTGCAGTTCACCACCCCAATGTACTCTACATCACACACTATCCTCCCACAGCGCCCATATAAACTTCTCAACAGGTTCTCCATGCCAAACTCACCATCCTACTCTAGGCACAGGGAACCTCTAATGCTGCTGCCGGTGCGGTGTTACCTAGCCACTCAGTGGTTAATTACCACCTAGTGCCAACTTTCTGCTAAGTCAAACCACAGGGTTTGGAGAAGGTATTGCCGTCCTCAGCAGAAACACCATAGGTTTCTATGTTAGCCTGCTCTGACATGCGATGTCCTGTGTTCTTTCCTGCCATGTCTCTGTGGGTTGGTGCGTTGGTGCGTTGGCGCTTCAGAGTGTGTATCAGGGCGGTTCGGGGCCGACTGCCAGCAGCAGTGTCAGTGTGAGAACGGGGGCCACTGCGACAGACAGACGGGCCAGTGCAACTGTGGTCCTGGCTGGGTCGGAGAGCGCTGTGAAAAAGGTGAGAAAGAGTGACAGAGAAGTGGACATATACTGTCTTTGTCATCATCAATGTTGTGAGGTGAATTAATTCACAGGTTTCTGCTGTACCTTCAACACAGCGCCCTTTTGTGAGTGAAGGTTGTTGTCACATCCAGTCTCTGAGTTCCTCCTCTGTCCTTTTCCTCCACTGCAGCCTGTGGGTCAGGCCTGTTTGGAGCTGGCTGTGAGGAGAGTTGTCAGTGTGAGCATATAGCCCCCTGTCACCACGTTACTGGGCACTGCCTCTGTCCACCAGGTTGGAGGGAACCCCACTGTGATAAAGGTAGCCTACGTTTAATGATAACAACGTTTTCTATTATCCCTGAAAGTATTTTTAGCCATACCTGTTTAGGATTTTGACTCTCCCTCCTTTTTACCACCAGCCTGTTTACCTGGAACCTATGGCAAGGGCTGTGTGCAACGCTGTACCTGTCCCCAGGGTACTTCCTGTCACCATGTCTCTGGGGAGTGTGGCTGTCCCCCTGGACTCACTGGCAATGGCTGTGAACAGAGTGAGTCCTGTACAAACCTCTCAGCCCATGTCTTCAGCTTCCAATTGGCTCATTCATCCCCCTGTAACTATTGCTATAAAATTAGAATATGTTCTCAGTCAAGTTACCTGGTAAAATAAGGGTAAAATAAAAAAATAAAAACTGTCAGTCTGGACTTTCAGCTGTAATGTCTCGCTTTTCATGTTGCTTACCTCGTCTGTCTGTCTGTTTGTCTGTCGGTCTGTCTGCACCACCAGCCTGTCTGTCAGGGACATATGGACTCAACTGTAACCAGGTGTGCCAGTGTTCTGAGACCAACCAGCTCTGCCACCCAGTGACTGGGTTGTGTTACTGCGCCCCAGGCTTCCAAGGTCCTAAATGTAACCAGGGTATGTATTGTACCCTCTGTTGGTATTGTACCCTAAATGTAACCAGGGTATGTATTGTACCCTCTGTTGGTATTGTACCCTAAATGTAACCAGGGTATGTATTGTACACTACCCCCCTCTGTTGGTAATGACACCTTCATAACCTTCCAAAGGGGATGTCATTACTCTATCTTAAAACCGTTTGGTATGTGTTTTGGGTACCCAGAGTGTCAGAAAGGTTGGTATGGTCCCGACTGTGAGCGAGAGTGCCAGTGTCAGAACAGTGGGAAGTGCAGCTCCACCTCTGGCACCTGTGAATGCACAGCAGGGTTCATCGGAGCACACTGCAACATCAGTGAGTTTATATTCAGCTTTTTATAGCACTGAATAACATGTAACACCTCCACAACAATCATAGCTTCTGAAGTAATATTAGAAAAACCATTGTCCTTAATCTCCTGTACCCTGTTGACAGCATGCCCAGCTGGTCGTTATGGGCAGGACTGTGCCCACGTGACACTGTGTGGAGAGGGGGCACAGAATGATCCTGTCACTGGTAGATGTCATTGCAGCCCTGGGCAAAGAGGAGAGGACTGTGGACAAGGTAGGTTTTCTCTAATGAATCGAGTTGAACAGATCACTATGTGTGGAAGTATTTTTACAACACAAATAGGATTGTTTGCGTCTCTATCTGTCTATAAGTTAAAGGTTTGTAATATATGTGTGTGTTTGAACTATGTTTGTAGTATGTGTGTATTTGTTATGTGTAATATCTGTGTATTGGCAGGCTGTGCTCCTGGTTGGTTTGGAGAGGACTGTGCTATCCTCTGTAACTGCAGTAACGGAGGACTGTGTGACTCTGTCTCTGGAAGCTGTACCTGTGGTCTGGGCTGGACTGGGGCTCACTGTGACACAGGTGAGAGATACTGTACAGTGCACCTTTACAAAATCACAGGAAATAGCTATGAACGTAATAACTCAACTCTCAGTGCTGGTTTTCATTCAGAAGATGGTACACTGTAGTTATGCTGCCTCTCTGTGTCTGTCTGTCTGTTTGTGTGATAGAATGTCCTCCGGGGACATTTGGAGGTAACTGCCAGCTGAAGTGTGACTGCTGGAACAATGGCACCTGTGACAGGGTGACTGGAACCTGCCAGTGTGGTCCAGGATACTACGGACATCAGTGTGAACATGGCGAGTGACACACACGCGCGCGCGCGCACACGCACGCACGCACGCACACACACACACACACACACACACACACACACACACACACACACAACAACGCACACAGACACACCACACACCACAACACAGCACCACGTCACACAGCATTGAAAGACACTGGCCTACAAGGTTATTGTATTGTCTCACCAGCTCGCACAGCGCTCCTCCGAACTGGACATAGACATAATTGCGCTTAGCAAATCTCGAAATGAAAGCACAAAAAAGGAAGCTTGCAAGTAGTAGAAGTGTCTTTCATACTGTATCTAAAGTGTCCTGCCCCTGTCCTCAGCATGCCCCCCTGGTCTCCATGGCCCTCTGTGCCAACTCCAGTGTAACTGTCTGAACAAGGCGTCCTGCAACCCCTCCACTGGGTTCTGTGTCTGTCCTCCAGGGTACCATGGCTCCCGCTGTCACAGAGGTGAGATCTCTGCCTTATGTAGTTACTGAGCTGATGGTATCTAGTAGATGATGATGACTTTTATGTAGTTTGAAATGTAGGCCTTCAGACAGGATTTATTCATTCTAAATAGGGTGTTGCTCTTACCCCACGTCTGTTTTCAGAGTGTCAACAGGGCACGTTTGGTGTGAACTGTGCCAAGTCATGTGACTGTGAGGAGGGCACGCCCTGTGACCCTGTGAGTGGCAGGTGTCTGTGCACCTCAGGCAAGACTGGACCCAGGTGTGACATTGGTAAGACTGAGGGGCATCAGAATGTTCTATGTGATGGTACCTCAGGTGGCGATCTGTTTAAGAGGCTTTTTCTAATTATGTTCTGGTGTCTAATGAGGTATCGTCTTACCTATGTGTGTGTGTGTGTTTTTGTTGTCAGCCTGCAAAGCAAACCGCTACGGGCCAGACTGCACAGAGAGCTGTGTGTGTTACAACGCGGCTCACTGTGACCATCGCAACGGCCGCTGCACCTGTCTCAACAGCTGGATCGGACTCACCTGTCAGGAAGGTAGTGATGAGTGACTAACACACACCACACTGCCCTCACCGCAGCAGGCATAGTGTATCTGGTGACAGGGCTGTAATGAAGCTGGACTGGAGAGAAAGGTTGACTGGAGCTGAACGTTTCCCCTGAGTTAGAAAAGAAACAACTTGTTTTAGTGCTGACACTTGGTTTTGTCTGTAGGGAGGTTGAACACATTGAGGTTACACATTTCCTCCGTTGGTGGTTCTGGTTGTGTTGTTGTTTGTCTGTAATGAGTGTGTCTTGTGTGCTGAGATACAGGGTCGACTGACAGCTCCTCCCCCTCTGTGTGGGTGTGTCCTCAGGTGGGCCTCCACGCCTCCCCTACAGAAGCAGGAGGGAGGATAACGCACATCTAGACAACGCGTTATAGCGCCCCTTTTTGGTCGGAGGCTCCAATCACCAATGAGCCTCTGACTGTAAGAGGCTGAGGCAGCAGCACAAGCTTCGCTGAAGCCAAACTGAATTAAAAGGGTGGATATTATTATTTCAGACATACACACCCCAACGGGACAGGATACTGCTGCACCCACAGGAGCTGGATGACAGATGGAGAAATGGACTCTAAGGAGAAATGTTCTCAGTGTTTGCTCTAGGGTGGATAATGCTTTGGTGTGTGTGTATGCTGTGAACTGTGCAGGGCTTTCATTGTTTGTGTTCATGTGCATACTGTATACATGTGCATCTCCCACTCAGGCATGGCCTGACTCATCAGTGATGAGGTACGCTATGTTGTGACCCCCTTTCTGGTAGTTAGAGGGCGGACAGTGGTTACCAGGACTAGGAGCTCTATTCATTGTGTGTCGTTGAAGCGTTCAATTTAAAGGTAATGACCTATTGGGCCGACATCTGCAGTGTTTACCTTGAATGCAGTGTCTGCTAAAGCAGGAACATTGCCTTTAAATTCAAATCAAGCTGTAATGCTGAATTTCCGCGATACAGATTGAATAGAGCCCTAGATCTCCCCACTACAGCCTCCTCTGCACACTCCCGTCCTGGACAAACCACGCGGGATATAGGAGATGTGTTTGGCGACAGTTGCTGAACGTCCAACACTAACACTCATTTTTATTTCAGAGATTCACCGACTCACTACTGTACTTGATATTTGTTTTGTATACTATGCAATGCTATACTATTGTCTGTATTTGATTTGTATACTTGGCAATTCTGTAGTGTTTTATGCTTTGGTTTTTGTCATTTCCCCCAGAAATGTTCATGGAATATGTGGATAAACAGTATACATGTGGCATTATTATACAAATCCCATCACTTCTACATCATATACTGTAAATGATTCATTATTTGAATCTGTCCTTCTGAATGAGCCATCAGAGCCAACATAACCCAGTAGTAGTGTGAGGTGATTCCTATCAGACAATGTAAAGTGATTTGAGCACCTGAAAAAGCGCTTTCAATGATATTTCCAATCCAGTATAATATTGTGATGTCTATTTGCAGTGAATACCATAAAGTTATGTTTGATATTCTGTACTTTATATGAAGCGACTTGTTATAAAAATGTTGGTGCTATGGCGCTTTAATCCACTATATGTTGACCAGAAGACAGTATATTATCTACATATTGGTCAGTACATTTTTGTTTACTAAAGTATGTTTGCGTGGGCGATTCTGATTCATATCCTCAAAGTTTAGAGTTCACCCCATTGGATTGCACAATGATTCAGGAGACACAATATAACTTGAGCAGACAGTGGGCTCAGCCCAGTCATGGTAAACAGTACCTTTTTGGTTTTTGTGTATAAAGTGCTCTTACATATACAGTATTTATATTTTATACAGTAAGTGTATACTGTCTAGGACTGGAGTGAAGAGGATTTTCTAATCTGGACACCTAGTTAATAACCCGTAAAATAACAAAAACAATCAATGAATGAAAAAGTCAAACACAGGGAACTGTTTTTACATTCTTATTTTTTCATTGTCATTTCATTAAAGACGAAGCTGTACATCTTGTCTAAATTCAGATTGAAGCACAGTGCACTTAGCAATGCCTGCAAATGAAAAGAAAGAAAAGGCAGAGGTGACCACAACCATAAATATAAAGGTCAAACTATGTACATACAGGAGATGACTAGCTAGGGCATCATCACTGAGAGAAGGTAGTCTGCCATTGCATTCATTTGAGAGCCTTCTGCACAATTCATACACAATACAAATAAATAGCTTATTTTTGTCTATCTTTACACTGATACAATATTAAGAGGAAAATGCAGCATGTTGAAAATGAAAATAAAAAGACACTTTTATTCTCCCTCTTCTGCTTCTTCTACGTTAAAGGCCAGAACATACAAAAATAATCTCTAACATACAGCATTCTGTGAGATGAGCATCATTCATCTACAGGGCTGGTTTCAAAGGTTTCTGAGCTGATAGTAACATCAATACTATGATATGTATGGAACAGTGGCTGTGCGAAGGGAGGCTGTCATAGGGCAACACTGGACAGGGAGACAAGAGACCCTGCAACGATGAGTCTACTCACTAAACAGCCTGACTCACACACCTCAAATTCTTATAAAATCCCCCACACTGCTTGTCTAGCATTATCCACTATGTCAATAAGGAGCAAGCTCTTCCAAGAGTGCACTTCACACGCTGTTGTGTTGCCATGGTGTGGTGCCAGAGTGGTCCAGTAAATAGAGGAGCTCTGTGGTGCTCATCACGCTGTACAGCGCAGCCTCTCTCTCTACAACGCAGCTTCTCTCTCTACAGCGCAGTCTCTCTCTCTACAGCGCAGCCTCTCTCTACAGCGCAGTCTCTCTCTCTACAGCGCAGCCTCTCTCTCTACAGCGCAGCCTCTCTCTCTACAGCGCAGCCTCTCTCGCTCTACGCGCGGTTCTCTCTCTCTTACAGCGAGTTCTCTCTCTCTACAGCGCAGTTTCTCTCTCTACAGCGCGAGCCTCTCTCTCTACGCGGCTTTCTCTCTACAGCGCAGCTTCTCTCTTACAGCCGCAGCCTCTCTCTACAGCACAGCCTCGTCTTACGCACGCCTCTCTCTACAGCACAGCACTCTCTCTACAGCGCAGTTTCTCTCTCTCAGGGCAGCCTCTCTCTTACAGCGCAGTTTCTCTCTCTACGGAGCCTCTCTCTACAGCGCAGTTTTCTCTCTCTACAGCGCAGCCTCTCTCTCTACAGCGCAGTCTCTCTCTACCGCGCAGCCTCTCTCTCTACAGCGCAGCCTCTCTCTCTACAGCGCAGTTTCTCTCTCTACAGCGCAGTTCTCTCTCTACAGCGCAGCTTCTCTCTACAGCGCAGTCTCTCTCTACAGCGCAGTCCTCTCTCTCTACGCGCAGCTTCTCTCTACAGCAGTCTCTCTCTCTACAGCGCAGCCTCTCTCTCCTACAGCGCAGTCTGCTCTCTCTACAGTGCAGTTTCTCTCTCCTACAGCGCAGTTTCTCTCTACAGCGCAGTCTCTCTCTCTATAGCGCAGTCTCTCTCTCTACAGCGCAGTTCTCTCTACAGCGCAGCTTCTCTCTACAGCGCAGCTTCTCTCTACAGCGCAGTCTCTCTACAGCGCAGTCTCTCTAGCGCAGTTCTCTCACGCCAGTTTCTCTCTCTACAGCGCAGTTTCTCTCTTACAGCGCAGTCTCTTCTCCTACAGCGCAGTTCTCTCTCTACAGCACAGTCTCTCTCTCTACAGCGCAGTTCTCTCTCTTACAGCGCAGTTCTCTCTCTACAGCGCAGTTTCTCTCTCTACAGCGCAGCTTCTCTTCTACAAGCGCAGCTTCTCTCTACAGCGCAGCTTCTTCTTACAGCGCCAGCTTCTCTCTCTACAGCACGCCTCTCTCTACAGCCAGCCTCTCTCTACAGCACCGCCCTCTCTAGCCACTCTCTACAGCGCAGTTTCTCTCTCTACGGCGCCTCTCTCTACAGCGCACGTTTCTCTCTCTACCGGCAGCCTCTCTCTACAGCGCAGTTTCTCTCTCTACAGCGCAGCCTCTCTCTCTATAAGCGCAGTCTCTCTCTCTATAGCGCAGCCTCCTCTCTACAGCGCAGCCTCTCTCTTACAGCGCAGTTTCTCTCTCTACAGCGCAGTTTCTCTCTACAGCGCAGCTTCTCTCTACAGCGCAGTCTCTCTCTACAGCGCAGTCTCTCTCTCTACAGCGCAGCTTCTCTCTACAGCAGTCTCTCTCTCTACAGCGCAGCCTCTCTCTCTACAGCGCAGTTTTCTCTCTACAGCGCAGTCTCTCTCTCTATAGCGCAGTCTCTCAGTTCTACAGCGCAGCTTCTCTCTACAGCGGCAGCTTCTCTCTACAGCGCAGCTTCTCTCTACAGCGCAGTCTCTCTACACGCCAGTCTCTCTACAGCGCAGTCTCTCTACAGCGCAGTTTCTCTCTCTTACAGCGCAGTCTTCTCTTCTCTACAGCGCAGTTCTCTCTCTACAGCCAGTCTCTCTCCTACAGCGCGAGCTTCTCTCTACAGCGCAGCTCTCTCTCTACAGCGGCCGTCTTCTCTACAGCGCAGCTCTCTCTCTCTACACGCGCTTCTCTTACAGCGCAGTTCTCTCTACAGCGCAGTCTCTCTCTCTACAGCGACTTCTCTCTCGCAGTCTCTCTCTCTACAGCGCAGCCTCTCTCTCTACAGCGCAGCTTCTCTCTACAGCGCAGCTTCTCTCTACAGCCAGTCTCTCTCTCTACAGCGCAGCTTCTCTCTACAGCGCAGTCTCTCTCTCTACCGCAGTCTCTCTCTCTACGCGCAGCTTCTCTCTACAGCGCAGTCTCTCTCTCTACAGCGCAGTTTCTCTCTACAGCCAGTCTCTCTCTACAGCTCAGCTCTCTCTCTACAGCACAGTCTCTCTCTCTACGCACGTCTCTCTCTCTACACAGCTCAGCCTCTCTCTCTACAGAGCAGTCTCTCTCTACAGCGCAGTCTTCTCTACAGCACAGTTTCTCTCTCTACAGCGCAGTCTCTCGTCTCTACAGGCGGTTCTCTCTCTACAGCACAGTTTCTCTCTCTACAGCGCAGCTGTCTTCTCTACAGCTCAGTCTCTCTCTCGTACACAACGCAGCCTCTTCTCTACAGCCAGCAGCCTCTCTCTCTACAGGGCTCTTGCCGCAGTTCTTTCTCTACAGCACAGCCTCTCTCTCTACACAACGCAGCCTCTCTCTCTCTACAGCGCAGCGCCATCTCTCTCTAAGGGCAGGCCTCTTTCTCTACAGCACAGCCTCTCTCTCTCTACAGCGCAGCCTCTTTCTCGTACAGCACAGCCTCTCTCTCTCTACAGCAAGGCCTCCTCTCTCTTTACAGCACAGCCTCTCGACAGCGCAGTCTCTCTCTCTACAGCGCAGCCTCTCTCTACAGCACAGCCTCTCTCTCTACAGCGCAGCCTCTCTCTCTACAGCACAGCCTCTCTCTACAGGGCAGTCTCTCTCTCTACAGCGCAGTCTCTCTCTCTACAGCACAGCCTCTCTCTCTACAGCACAGCCTCTCCACTACAGCGCAGCCTCTCTCTTTACAGCACAGTCTCTCTCTACAGCACAGCCTCTCTCTCTACAGCACAGCCCTGGGGGCGAGATGGAGCTACATTCAACACCATCACAGTTATCACCAGACAAATCAGTGCACAGCTCTGTGCATGTACGTGTGACATTGAATTGATAGTGTGACAAAGACCACCAAATATGTCTAGGGAAAAAATCCTTGTGACAGTGCCTTTGAGCTCTTTATTTTATGAAACATTTCTGCTGCATGATTTCCGGTCATTTCGCTCATTACCCTGCTGAAAGACAGTAAGACAGAAAATCATGATACATTATGAAACAGTTTTTTTATGGGACATTGGCTTTTGCCACTAATTCCCTCAAGACATAGTACCAGACAAATCAAAATGTACAGTTTACATTTAACAGACGCTAGAAAGATTTGTTTCCCCTCCACACACACACACACACACTTTGAATCTGTATCTATGCCAATTACTTGTTGTCTGACCCGAGGCGTTAGCCACATATACACACCTCACTTATTCTGATTCTCCAAATCTCCTCTTCACTTTGCCTGAGAAGCATCTACACTTCACTCATCATTGCAGTTTTGTCCTACTCACTGACACTACAGGGCCAGGTCACACCATGGTTAGCATCTACATAAAAAAATAAAAGTTACTTGATGGTATATATATATAATGATAAAGGACTTTGTGTAGTTTCTAGAGCACACTTCATTATGTATGTAACTGTATCCTATCTAAAGTTATGATGGTTTAAACATGAGTGTTACATTGTACAAAATCAAGCATGACTGTATTCCCTTTTTTTCTACAGCAAATTACATCTCCAATATGTACATTAGAACATTATTATCCTTTTTAGTTAATGATTTGTACATTATTTTCAAAGGTTAAATGTGTAAAAATGATTTCATGGATTTAATTTATATATATATTTTTTAAGTATTCAACCTAAAAACATTTAAATAACAAAAAAAAATGATATTTGTACGTAGTTTAATAAGCAAAAAGATTTTGTAATTCAATATCCCCTCATTCTTGTCACCTTTCAATTTGACAGGCGAAGCATAGCCCCTCCGTGATTGACATCCCTTCAATCCAATGACACAAGGGCAAGGCCTTGCGGAGGGTAACGGAGTCACACTCCCACTATAAAAAATATATTTTTATAATCAGGGCCAAATCTTAATGCTATATATGCATTTGTAGGTATTTGTTAGTGCTTTAATGCAATATTAACAAGTAATTGTTCAAATATATCTTTCATGCAAAATATTGATTAGTGCTTGGTGATGGAGTCACAGCTGTCCAGAAATGAAACAATACTTACCTTACATGATTTTGATTCATTTTATGACTCCCATATGGCTCCATGACACATATTCAATCAGGAAATTGTCCTAGAAATATCGATCCAGAGATCATATTACTGCAATATGCTATTTTGCATGTTTATAACTTCGTTACCACGTAACTCTTTTACCGGACATCTCTTTGTATTATCAGTATTTTCATTATGAAATATTGCATCAAATGATTCCAAAATTGGTCTTGATATAGTCAGCTAAGAACTTTATCAGATATGTTACATTAATGGATTATCACTAAAGAACTGCATATTACGCAGGTTTGCATATACCTACCCAAAATATGTTAACTGGCTGTGACTCAATTACCAAGCACTAATAAAAATGTTTGCATGAAAGATACATTTCAACATTTACTTGATAGTATTGCATTAAAAAACTATCAAATACCTACAAAAACATACATAGCATTAAGACTTGACCCTGATTGTAAAAAAGATACTGCAAGTTTTTATTGAACGCGTGACCTTGACCTACAGTACTAGAAAACTGAACTCATTGAACCAGAGAATGAGTTATGAAAGAGGAGTGAGTATTCCTTATATTTACACGTGTTAGTTTACTCTTGTAACCATGACTTTGCTTGGTCTGAATAATCCCCATAGGCTGTTGGACGAAGGCTCATGCATGGAGGACGTATCACATGCTATCCACTTTGCGCTTTGTCTCACAGTAAGAGAGGACCTAACAGCTAGAGAGTGAATACGAGGGCAGCGGCAGATGTCTTCAGGGTGCAATGTATATGATTATTGAAAATGTATAGATTATTATCTGCCTTCTGAAAATCAACATATCATTCCCTAAGTAGAGGAGTGTACAATGTATGTGTACTGTGTATGTGGGTATAAGCATAGAACAGCATGGTCAAGTGATTATACTGTACATGTGAAGAGAGTCAATAGGTAATAAGCTGGATAGTATACGCTTTAAGACGGTTGATATACTCTTCCAACAAGCCACACCCACTTAGATGTGGCGTTGAAAGATGTTAGAATATCTTTGGCTCAAAGCCACGTGAAAATGTCCCTGGTTTGACAGTGGACAGGTCCCCATCAGGTGTCCACACATGAAAGAAAGACATGGACATTAAATACTTTTCCGATCCCTGAGCTTTCACTCCTATTGGGCAGGAAGGGCTGGCACTTAAACCAACTAGTGTTTCCGTTGGCCAGGGACTATTGTCAAATAACAGTCTGTTATGAACCAGCACTGTGGAGACCAGACTGACTAAGGGGAACAGGGGAGGAGATCCTACAGTGCAATGACTCACCGTGTGTGATATGGTTTAGTTATTTCATCCTCTCACGTATTCTACAACCTCTCAATGACTGAACTGTACAATAGTAAAGTGCTGATTGTTCTGCCTGCGAGGAGGCTGGTACACTGATAATATGTAGATTACACAAATTAACACCTGTTTCAGAGAAACTGTGATGTACATATTAAACAGAACTCCCAAAAAATGAATGTGTGTCTATACATGTGCAACAGAGTTTTTGTTGTATATTTGTATAAACTTAAATCCATTGGTATGCATTCAGTATTTAGAGAAACAAATGCAAAAAAAAGAAATATCTGGCTGCCAAGCAAGCATGTTTTTTTAAACTTATTTTTTCTTCAGTTTTTAGAATACATATTTCTTCTATCTGTCCTTCCTTCCCTGCAGATGTGACCATCTCTCTCTATTTCTTCATCCTTTTCTTGTCTCTGTAAGTCTACATGATGCTCCCCAGGGTGGCTGAGGCAGGGTCAGACTCATGCGCCGGGGTCTAATTCAGTAAAAGCTCAAGCAAACGGAGGATCAGGCAAAGGTGGGGCTTGGCGCTGCAGCAGCCCTGGAGCAGCCCTGCTGGCTGGCGTGGTGGTGCGTTAGGAACGGTAGTCCTTTTTACTGTACGGCTTGTTCCCCAGGATGCTATCGACCTCGTGTGTGATTGAGGAGGATAGTTTGGGAAGAACCTGCAGGAGAAATTACAGATGCATTGAAGGAAACAGAAGGCAAGAGGTATTGGTTCACGTGTATAGATTGCACAGACTTTGTACCGTATGTATATTGTATACTATGTTGCCCCTGGTAATGTGGGCATAACATTTGTAAACAAAATATCAAATGCACAGAGTTCCCATGCCCATATTGGTTTTACTATCCATGTGGGGAACAAACAATTGATTCCCATTCAAAATCCTATTTTCCCTAACCGCTAACCATAAACCTTTAATTTAACCCTAATCTTAACTCCAAACCCCTAACCTAAAACTAATCTTAACTCCAAACCCCTAACCTAACACTAATCCCTGAGCCTAATTGTAACCCTAACCATAAACCTAACCCTTAAACCTAAAATAGCCCTATTCTTTGTGGGGACCGACGAAATGTCCTTATTTTACTATCCTTGTGAGGACCTCTGGTCCCCACCAAAGCTAGTAAAACAACAAACACACACACCCACACACACCACAACACACAACACAACACACACACACACACCACACACAACACACACACACACACACACACAACACACACACACACACACACACCCACACAACCACCACACACACACACACACACACACACACACACACACACACACACACACACACTGCACATACTAGGAAATGGAAAACAATTTATCTCAAGCCAGACATAATGTATGAAAGAACATAAAAACCCTTGATGGTTTGAAAATCCCATTAAATGAGAAATCTTATCTAGCAAAGTAGCAGCGCCGGCAAGCTAGACCAAATGGATCCGTGTGATTGATACTCCTGCTGACCTATTAACTTGTACAGTAAAGCATCCAAGCATATTACACAACAAAACTGACTGGCCGAGGAGGCAGCGCTCTTTCCAGGAAAGACAAAAACAAGAACAATTCCTATTATAGATTATAGGACAGGGAGAGATGGCATTTGAACCAATTAAAATGTGTTTGATTCAATATCAATACTCATTGACAATTATGCAAATCTGCACGCTGTCGTCTTGCGCGAGACACTCACCATTCCCACGCCGCACCAACACCACCCTACACCTGGACCTCCTGTATTCTCACCTGATCCTCACTTTCTCACGGACCCTCACTGTGTTCTCACTTATTGCGCTATATTCTCCATCACTGGTCGGTGTGACTCCCCAAGAGTAACGAGGCTCACCCCCCTCGTTCCGTAGGCAACGACGACGCTGTAGGACGTTAACAGCAATGCACCCCCCATCATGGCAAACACACAACCCTGCTACCCACGCATATACAACACACACACACACACACACACAGCACACACACACACACACACACACACACAACACACACACCACACACACACACACACACACACACACACACACACACCACACACACACACCCACACACACCCTCAACAGTACAGGTATAACACTGCATCATACACGTAACAAACACCTAATGTCTCTTCAAAAAATATAACTACTAAGCACATGCACCCCACATACAGTACTCACACAAACACACAATACCTAACCCTACACACCTAAAACATAACCCCACTGTGTTTGCTAATCTAGTTGTGGGATATTTGATACTGTATAAGAGGAAGAGTGTACTACTGCATTGAGACTTTGTGCCAGTGTGTTCAAACCTCTGCTGTGAGGTACAAACACTGTCAGTGTGGGATTAGAACCTCCAGACACCGCGGTGAAGATGAGACAGAGTCCACTTCCAGAAACAGGTCTGACCCTACAGGATTTCATATGACAACCAAGGTTTCCTCAGGTCAGGATGGGATGGCTGTAGTAGTCTACATGGAACTGTCTAACAGATGAGAGATTATTCACTCACTGGCCTGGCCAACATCCTCTATGAAGTCACACTGCTACTTTACCGTATGACAGCTGCAAAGCTAGGCTATCAACTGTGTAAAATAGCAGGCTTTGGGTAACTAAACGGGTCAAGCTAAGAGGCCTAATGTGTATTTAATCTTTATATTTTTCCAATGTAGAGACTCCCGGGCAGTGGTGGAAAAAGTATCAAATTGTCAAAGTTGAATAAAAGTAAATATACCTTAATAATAAATAAATCACCCAGTAAAATACTAGGCTACCCTGAGTAAAAGTATAAGGTTTTAAATATACTTTAGTATCAAAAGCAAATGCTATGAATCATTTCAAATTCCTTATATTTAGCAAACCAGACAGCACAAGTATATATATATATATCTTTTTTTTTACAGATAGCTAGGAGCACACTCAGACATAATTTACAAATGAAACATTTGTGTTAAGTGAGTCCGCCAGATCAGAGGCAGTAGAGATGACTGTGCATTCTCTTGATACTGAACATTTTCCTGTCCTGCTAAGCATTTGAAATGTACTTTTGGGTTTCAGGGAAAATGTATGGAGTAAAAAGTACATTATTTTCTGTAGGAATGTAGTGAAGTAAAAGTAGTCAAAAATATGAATAGTAAAGTACAGATACCCCAAAAAAACGACTTAAGTAGTACTTAAAAGTATTTTCACTTAGTTACTTAATACCACTGCTCCCGGGTGACGTAAAATGGTGGTCTTCGGACATAACTCTGTCCAGGCTGTTTGTGGCAGTGCCACAGGGATTTATAGTGATTGGGAGCTACAGTGTACTAGCTGTCTGCTAATGGGCCGTGAAACCTAATCTATGACACTGCATTACAGGTCGGGTATAAAATGCGCCTTGATATGCAGAGTGAGGTGTTGTGTAGGCCTAGATTTACCCAGTCTCTCTCTCATCTGCGACACTTTAATAGCTCTCCATGGGGCTGGGAATCTGTCTACAGGCTCATTCCCCCTCTCCCCGTTCGACTGTAAATCAATATGGGCCACTCACTGGATTTATGTCTGGCATTCCATGTAACTGCTGACTTGGGGAAAAGAGAAACTTCCTCGTCGTATATAGATACACACCACGAAACAGTAAACTAACAAACAAAATCAATAGCAAGTTATTACCCCTGGCTTGATAAAGCGGGTTTGGATTTAGGAAGAAGAACTAGTTTGCCACAAACAGACATACAACATAATACAGACAAACATTCTCTATCTCATGCGCACACACACACACACACACACACACACACACACACACACACACACACACACACACACACACACACACACACACACACACACACACACACACACACACACACACACACACACACACACACACACACACACACACACACACACACACACACACACACACTACAACAGCTGAAAACCCTCTGGTTAGCCGCCTGACTGGCAGTGACCATCTGGGCGCGAATCAAGCGAGAGGCAGAGGGACGAGGAACGGACAGACGGACAGAAAGAGAGAGAGCGGCAGTGTGTGTCGGCGTACCGATGGCGAGCTGGGGCAGAGTGCAGCCCAGCCGCTCCGCGATTGCCTGCAGCTCTTTCAACTTCGCCTGCTGACGCCGGCCCTCCTCGCTCAAGATCTTGTCCTTCAACCACTGGTAGCCCTGTTGAAACACAGCACACCTGCTCAAAAACACAGCCCTGCCCAACACTGATGCACTGCACCACCTGTGTCGGCCAGGGCCTGCTTTTAAACACGTGACTCTGCTTGGTAGACCAGGACCTGGTTGTCAACATTGTAACTCTACTGTAGTCTTCTTTTACTGTACAGCCCCAGCAGGCAGAGATGAGGAGGCCCCCCACTCTCTCTCATCTCAACCTGGTCAACTCTGGCTCATCTCTCACGTTTCACACACATACAGTACAGTACAAACACACGCACATATGTTTTAGGATGTAAATACATGTCTCATTCTTGTTAAGATTGTGCATAATTAATTCTAAATACCAAGACAATGTGTATTATGAAAATCTATGAATGTACATATTTTTCAATAGGCTAAAAAAGCAACCTTGATACAGGGATTTCATTTCCTATGTGATCCAATGATTGAAACAGTGACAGATCAGGAACAAGCAAGCTTTCAGTGACTGATCAGCCATCCACACCATTGTTAATCAGGAATAGGGTTGCAAAATTGCAGGAATTTCAATCATTTCCATGGTTTTCCATAAATCCTGGTTGTATGCCGGATTCCCTGCTTATTCCCTCCTAATTCCAGGGACCCTCCAACCGGGATTTCGGGAAAACCTACGAATTTATTGAAAGTTCCTGGAATGTTTAAACACTATCCAGGAATCAACAGCACAACATATGAATCAACACTACGCAGGAGAAAATCAGCTTCATAGCGAGAAGGAGAACTGGTTTCCTTAACTGCACAGGGTTAAGACCAATGTTCCTTCTAAACTGCGCGCGGGCGCGAAGTAGCACCGAGACTGCCGTGCAGCTACCTAGACTTCCGTGCAGAGCTCAGAAGAAATCTCAGCCCATGGAGAGAAGTACGAGATTGAACAGTTTTCCCTGTTAGTTAACACTATCAACGTTTCCCTTTACTGTGGCAATTATGATCGAATCAACGCAATGTTAGCCAATGCAACATACCAAAACAAAACCAACTATGCAAGAGATGTTGTTGGAAGCAGAACGCATCGGAGTAGGATTCTATTGCACAAGACTCTACACAGATCGGTGCAGCATAACCAATCAGAGCTGCAGTAGGTCTACAGTGCATTCGGAAAGTATTCAGACCTCTTGAATCATTACAGCCTTATTCTAAAATTGATTAAATAGTTTTTTTCCTCATCAATCTACACACAATACCCCATAATAACAAAACAAATACACGTTTTTAGATTTTTTTTTGCAAGTTTATATATAAAAAACAACTGAAATATCACATTTAAATAAGTATTCAGACCCTTTCCTCAGTACTTTGTTGAAGCACCTTTGGCAGTGATTACAGCCTCGAGTCTTCTTGGGTATGACGCTACAAGCTTGGCACATCTGAATTTGGGGAGTTTCTCCCATTCTTCTCTGCAGATCCTCTCAAGCTCTGTCAGGTTGGATGGGGAGCGTCGCTGAACAGCTATTTTCAGGTCTCTCCAGAGATGCTCTAGGAAGAGTCTTGGTGGTTCCAAACTTCTTACATTTAAGAATGATGGAGGACACTGTGTTCTTGGGGACCTTCAATGCTGCAGAAAGGTTTTGGTACCCATCCCCAGATCTGTGCCTCGACACAATCCTGTCTCGGAGCTCTACGGACAATTACTTCAACCTCATGGCTTGGTTTTTGCTCTGACATGCACTGTCAACTGTGGGACCTTATATAGACAGGTGTGTGCCTTTCCAAATCATGTCCAATTAATTGAATTTACCACAGGTGGACTCCAATCAAGTTGTAGAAACATCTCAAGGATGATCAACGAAAACAGGATGCACCTGAGCTCAATTTCGAGTCTTATAGCAAAGAGTCTGAATACTAATATAAATAAGGTATTTAAGTTTTTTATTTTTAATACATTTGCAAAAATTTCTAAAAACCTGTTTTCGCTTTGTCATTATGGGTTATAGTGTGTAGATTGATGACAACATTTTTTTGTAATCCATTTGAGAACAAGGCTGTAACGTAACAAAATGTGGAAAAAGTCAAGGGGACTGAGTACTTTCCGAATGCGCTGTATATGCAAATAGACCATTGCCATATATGGATAAGTTCAATTTACTTTGAACTGGACTGTGTTTAGAGCTGTGGTCGTGAGTACATGCGCTTGTTTTGAGAGCTGCATGTAGCCACATGTGCACATTTTGTTCATATCCTTTGCTAGTTAGTGAGTTATTATCCCAGTTGTACTGCAGTCAGCAATAGGGGAGTGACTGCTTCCTACAAGAGCAACGTGCAATTCTAGACATCTTTGAAAAGCAAGTCAGGTAAAGAGCTTTTTTTTGTCTTAAAGGGGCAGTGTTGTATTTTGAGACAGTCAGGAATAAGCTAAGTAACCAATAGGCAGAGGGTAGCATAATTTGTCAGATTCTCTCTAATAATGGTATGGGAATAATAATGCATTTTATTTTGTTTCTGCAATCAAACAACACAACAACATTTTCAGTCACCTCCTTGTCTGAAGGACAAGTGGATAAACAGGTTAGTGTCAAGCCCTGCATGTTTTTTCCAAAAGTCTACATTGAAAACCACACATTGGCTGCTACTGTAGGCTGAATGATAGAATAGCTATTTCCCTATTAAAATGCATTTTCTCCATTGTTTTTGATGGAAGGCCACTCTGGTAGGCCTACATTATGATCAAATAGCCACAGTAGTCTTCTTGACCACTGTCTGAAACTGTAACTTAAAGTTGGTACAGCCTCAGTAGTCACAGTAAACTCGCGCTGGAAGAATTTTCACAACTTTCAAGTTTGCGCTCAGCAGACCTGAAATTTGCTCAGTGCCGAAACAAATTAGAGGGAACATTGGTTGGGGCCACAGAGAATGCTCAGAGCACCTACAGCAATCCTGTATGCCACCGTGACAACACAGGGAAAGATTAAACCCTAGTTTCTGAATTTGTGATGCAGTACGTATATATCTGTGTATGTGCGTGTGTGCATGCGTGTGCCTCTGTGTGTGTGAAAATGTGAGATAAGCTGCTTGAGTTGACACAACCTGACACGTCGTGTCATGGTCGAATTGGTACACAGAGTTGGTACACAGTGCATGCTGTCACAGGGCACTCAAAAACAAACATCTAGGAGACACCAAGTTCTAGAACCTGAAAGACACAGAAAATATCTGTTAGGACAGGAACGAGCCAGGATAAGAAGAGGGCTGGGGGAGAAGAGGGGCTGACATGACATACGAGCTGAGACCAAAGGAGAAAGCAGAGAGGTGAACAGGTCGCCAGAAGAGGGGTGGGGGAGAAGAGGGGCTGACATGACATACGAGCTGAGACCAAAGGAGAAAGCAGAGAGGTGAACAGGGTCCCAGAAGAGAGGTGGGGGAGAAGAGGGGCTGACTGACATACGAGCTGAGACCAAAGGAGAAAGCAGAGAGGTGAACAGGGTCCCAGAAGAGGGGTGGGGGAGAAGAGGGGCTGACATGACATACGAGCTGAGACCAAAGGAGAAAGCAGAGAGGTGAAGGGTCCAGAAGAGGGGTGGGGGTAGCACTACCTTAAGAGAAGCACGGGAGTAAGGTGGTACCCCGCTGGTCGTATTTCCCTGAGATGATCCCACAGGCCAGCGGTGACCATGTCATCGCCCCCACACCTGAGAACATTGGGAACATGGGGTCAGCCTGTCCCCATCACACCACCACTCAGTATTGACATCTGTCTAGACTGACGAGGAGAGCATCCATCCCTGGGTGCTGCTGTCTCTTCCCTCTTTTTGTAAGGCTAAGTATTTACTGTATTTAAAAGGCTTAACATTGCCACAGAAACCTTTGTAGCTACAGCATACTTTATTCTCGGCAATTATAGAGTGATATATTACAACTATAATACTAGTCATTGAATAGCTATCCCTGTGTAGATGAAATACTGTTGTGTTATATCAGTCTGTCCAGACCAGCCTCCACTCACCTATCTTATGGAAGAGCTCTGGCAGCTGCACCTCCACCTTCTCCCTCTGGAACATGTGATACTCAGCCTGCTCACAGATAGGAGGGATCTGGTTGAACTGCCGCGCCACAGAGTACGCCTCCTACAGGACACACAGGGAACAGCAGCCGTCAGCCTGAAGAGTACTGTACGGTGGCCACCAGCTAATCAAAGCAAGAGAAGGTTGTGATGCCCATCAATCAATACTGTGAAAGTCATGGTCAGAGTCTGTCAGAGTCTAACACAGTCAGTGAGTGGCATGCCATTGCCCGTGGTGAGACTGGGTCTGGGCAGAATGATGACCGGAAGGAGAAGAGGCTGTGTGTGTGTGTGTGTGTGTGTGTGTGCGTCTCACCCAGAGTTGAAAGTAGATTACATTTCTTCCTGGTACGGGACCTCCCGTGTGCACATGAACTAAAAACATGTATGGGCCTAACAGTAAAGACGTGTTCATAGCGCCAGTCCACAAATAAATGTCATTTAACTGTAAAAATGCATTTATTATCTTTTCATGTGGCATGAACACAACCAGGCATGATGTTTGTCAAACAAATCACTTTAAAAAGTAGGTTACCTGCGCAGGTTTGTCCACTAAAATAATTCCAGCATCTAAACAGTGCACCTGCCATTTGACCAATTGAAAGACACGTCTATTAAAACACAGAAAGTACAATGATATTCGGCGATTGTTATTAGGCACACTTGTAGCAGCCTGAATTGCTGAGTCCACAGCTGTCCGGCCGCGTCTCGGTCCCCGATTACGTGGTCGTCGATTAAGGCAGCCCACCGCACCTCTCTGATGCATTCAATATTTCAGTTGAATGCATTCAGTTGTGCAACTGACTAGTTATCCCTGTTACCCTTTCTCCAGTCATTTCTGCCTTTGCAAAATGTTAGTGTTCATGTCGAACCACACCACATTTTAGAATGTATACACCTGTTTTCAAGTCTGTTCACTAATTTCTCATGCGGCTGACAGGCGGTAATGATAAATGATGGTGAAATATCCTACAGTTTTCTTGACATCTTTGTTTTAATCATTGTGATAGGCACATTTTTCTTTATTTTGCCGGTACTCTGTACTGGCTTACTTTCAGCCCGTCTCACCATGATCTCCATGGGGCTCCAGCGGGACGTGCCCCAGTACATGGCCATGCCCTGGTTGATCACATGGGTCATCGCCCGCACCGTCTCTGCCAATCAAAGAAAGAAACACACACACTACAGTGAGTGGAGAGACCAATGCTGTGTTTGAGCCTGTGAGCAACCAAGAGAGAAAATGCAAACAGAATGAGAATGAGCGAGAGCGAAATAGGGATTCATAAGAGTCTCTCTCTCTCTCTCTCTCTCTCTCGCTCTCTCTCTCCAGAGTAACTGTAACAGGTACAGTTTGAGTATGTTGTATCATAACCTTCCTACTGTAGCATGGCCCATACAGGACATCAGATGAATACAGAATGACAATATTCAACTTTAGGTTTTAGCTCAAGAAGTGTTTCACTTTTATTTAACGCTACCTATGGTGTTAGACTGCTGCCAGTGAGGAAGAATGGGGTGAGTGGTATTGTTTGTGCATTGCCAGTCAGGGGTGCCAGTTATATTGGAGCCCACTGTATATAGCCCAGTGAGTTAGGGTGGACATAGCCATGTCAGAGAATGCTCAGACGACCTACAGCATCCCAGAATGTGAGCTTCTAGGATGGAGAGAACATAGCAGTGGAATAGAAATCAGGGGAATAGAGAAGAGGCAGACAGCAGAAGCCAGTGACAGAAGAGGACCAAGATGTTCCTCCTTACCTTCCATGGGAGTGTTGGGGTCCGGTCTGTTTGCAAACACCACGTCCACATACTCTAGCTGCAGTCTCTCCAGTGAGGCCTTTAAACCTACAACGACATGCATCACAGGCACAGTTCCACACACTGCTATTGTTCAGGGAAATGATTGCAGCCATATCACATTGATTATGCTATTGTGAGGTAGTGCTCAATATAATATAAATGTGATTGTAATAAGGTTTTTCTTCCTCTACAGATACAACTCCAAACCCCCAAGAGAGTCCCAAACTCTCAATTATCAAAACAGTCTCTTGTCCCTGGAGCCAAAGTTAATAATTAGGAGGTATTTTGTTTGATTGACCATCAACATTTAAAGTTCTCGTCCTGTCTTTGATCTGTGTGACATACTATACAGTACTCAGCTCCTCGAAAAATAGTGTTTTTAGAGACAAAGCAGGTGGTAGAGTAGATTCCTAATCGAGGTAAAGCCTCTGACTGCTACATTGTATCAACGGTGGTGGTGTCTATGTCCTCTTTATAGATTTCACATTCTTCTTTCCTTCTCAGATGATTGTTTTCCACTGCGGAATTTCCATCCCCTGCACTTTACATTGACTTTAGACAATTATGTGCATCAGAGCCACGGAGAGTGGACATTGATTTAATTAGCCAGCAATATCAATGTTTGTTGATGGTGAGTGTGAAGGAGTGGGATGTTAAAGCCATGGAGTTTGTGTTAAACTCACACTACAGTATGTTTGTAAGCATGTGTTGGTCTACGCTGCTAGACAGTGGCATAAACTAGCTGTCARTCGATGTACTGTACCGTGTGCCCCTGGCAATATGCTTCAGTGAATTGTTCATAGCACCAGGCCACAAATACACAACACAAACACACTCATGCACTAACACACAGAACCAGGTCATTAGCTGCAGAGGGGCTGAAATTGGGAGCCTTTATCTCTCTCTGTAACCCCTCTACCATCCACATGTTGACTTCGTGGCAATGTCATGATCTGTGTGATCTGTCTGTTCGTGTGTCCGTCTGCAGATTACTTACCTTCTATAATGTGTTTTCGGGATAAGCCTCTCTCAGTCTCTGCTCTATGGGTGAAAAACACATTCCACAGTTGAATTATAGCAGTTGCTGTCTTTCCATCATATAATCTCTCTCTCTCTTTATCATTTAGTCCATTGCAGTAACAACATCACATGATATACATTTCAGCTTGACTAAAAACCATTATATAGATTCAGTGTGGATTACACATGATCACATTAACCAGAGGGCATTAGATAGATACTCCATTACTACTCCATTAGATAGACACTCCATTACTACTCCATTAGATAGATACTCCATTAGATAGATACTCCATTACTACTCCATTAGATAGATACTCCATTACTACTACATTAGATAGATACTCCATTACTACTAGGCAGACAGGCAGAGAGAAGAGAGAGCGAGAGAGAGAGATAACAATATTAATGGAGTCAGGCAGACGGGCAGAGAGAGAGAGAGATACAATATTATGGAGTCAGGCAGACGGGCAGAGTTGAGGAGCGAGGAGAGAGAGAAACAATATTAATGGAGTCAGGCAGACCGGGCAGAGAGAGGAGATACAGTATTATTGGAGTCAGGCAGAGAGAGAGAGAGATACGAATATTAATGGAGTCACAGGCCGACGGGCAGAGAGAGAGAGAATACAATATTAATGGAGTCAGGCAGACAGGCAGAGAGGGAGAGAGCGAGAGAGGAGAGATACAATATTAATGGAGTCAGGCAGACGGGCAGAGAGAGAGAGATACAATATTAATGGAGTCAGGCAGACGGGCAGAGATTGAGAGAGCGAGAGAGAGAGATACAATTTAATGGAGTCAGGCAGACGGGCAGAGAGAGAGAGATACAGTATTATTGGAGTCAGGCAGACAGAGAGAGAGATACAATATTAATGGAGTCAGGCAGACGGCAGAGAGAGAGAGATAACATATTAAGGAGTCAGGCAGACGGGGAGAGAGAGAGAGAATACAATATTAATGGAGTCAGGCAGACGGGGCAGAGAGATTGAGAGAGCGAGAGAGAAGAGATACAATATTAATGGAGTCAGGCAGATGGGCAGAGAGAGAGAGAGATACAATATTAATGGAGTCAGGCAGACGGGCAGAGATTGAGAGAGCGAGAGAGAGAGATACAATATTAATGGAGTCAGGCAGACGGGCAGAGAGAGAGAGATACACTATTAATGGGTCAGGCAGACGGGCAGAGATTGAGAGAGAGAGAGAGAGATACAATATTAATGGAGTCAGGCAGAGGAGAGATTGAGAGAGCGAGAGAGAGAGATACAATATTAATGGAGTCGCAGACGGGCAGAGATTGAGAGAGCGAGAGAGAGAGATACAATATTAATGGAGTCAGGCAGACGGCAGAGAGAGAGAGTACAGTATTATTGGATCAGGCAGAGAGAAGAGAGACATACAATTTAATGGAGTCAGGCAGACGGGCAGAGAGAGAAGAGTACAATATTAATGGAGTCAGCAGACAGGGAGAGAGAGAGAGCGAGAGAGAGAGATCAATATTAATGGAGTCAGGCAGAACGGGAGAGAAGAGAGAGAGATACAATATTAATGGAGTCAGGCAGACGGCAGAGATTGAGAGAGCGGAGAGAGAGATACAATATTAATGGAGTCAGGCAGACGGGCAGAGAGAGAGAGATAAGTATTATTGGAGTCAGGCAGACAGAGAGAGAGATACAATATTAATGGAGTCAGGCAGACGGGCAAGAGAGAGAGAATACAATATTAATGGAGTCAGGCAGACGGGCAGAGAGAGAAGGAGTACATATATTATGGAGTCAGGCAGACGGGCAGAGATTGAGAGAGCGAGAGAGAGAGATACAATATTAATGGAGTCAGGCAGATGGCAGAGAGGAGAGAGAGATACAATATTAATGGAGTCAGGCAGACGGGCAGAGATTGAGAGAGCGAGAGAGAGAGATACAATATTATGGAGTCAGGCAGACGGGCAGAGAGAGAGAGATCACTATAATGGAGTCAGGCAGACGGGCAGAGATTGAGAGAGCGAGAGAGAGAGAGATAAATCATTAATGGAGTCAGGCAGACGGGCGAGATTGAGAGAGCGAGAGAGAGAGATACATATTAATGGAGTCAGGCAGACGGGCAGAGAGAGAGGCGACAGAGAGATACAATATTAATGGAGTCAGGCAGACAGGCAGAGAGAGAGAGATACAATATTAATGGAGTCAGGCATGCGTGCAGAGAGAGGAGCGAGAGAGAGAGATACAATATTTTAGTGGAAGTCAGGCAGAGCAGAGAGAGAGAGAGATACAATATTAATGGAGTCAAGGCAGGCGTGCAGAGAGAGAGAGAGATTACAATATTAATGGAGTTGGGCAGAGATTGAGAGATACAATATTAATGGAGTCAGGCAGACGGGCAGAGAGAGAGAGATACAGTATTATTGGAGTCAGGCAAGAGAGAGAGAGAGATACAATATTTAATGGAGTCAGGCAGACGGGGGCAGATGAGAGAGAGATACAATATTAATGGAGTAAGGCAGACAGGCAGAGAGAGAGAGAGCGAGAGAGAGAGATACATATTAATGGAGTCAGCAGACGGGCAGAGAGAGAGAGAGATACACATTAATTGGAGTCAGGCAGACGGGCAGAGATTGAGAGAGCGAGAGAGAGAGATACAATATTAAGGGAGTCAGGCAGACGGGCAGAGAGAGAGAGATACAGTATTATTGGAGTCAGAGCAGACAGAGAGAGAGATACAATATATGGAGTTCAGGCAGACGGGCAGAGAGAGAGAGATACAATATTAATGGAGTCAGGCAGAACGGGCGAGAGAGAGAGAGATACAATATTAATGGAGTCAGGCAGACGGGCAGAGATTGAGAGAGCGAGAGAGAGAGATACAATATTAATGGAGTCAGGGCAGATGGGCAGAGAGAGAGAGATACAATATTAATGGAGTCAGGCACGACGGCGCAGAGTTGAGAGAGCGAGAAGAGAGAGATTACTATATTATGGAGGTCAGGGGTCAGACGGTGCAAGAGAGAGAGGAGATTACACTATTAATGGAGTCAGGCCAGAACGGGCGCAGAGATTTGAGAGAGCGGAGGAGAGAGCGATATATATATTATTAATGGAGTCCAGGCAGAACCGGGGCAGAAGATTGAGAGGAACGAGAAGAGAGAGATTACAATATTAATGGAGTCTAGGCCTAGTACGGGCAGAGAGAGAGCGAGCAGAGGAAGATATCAATATTAATGGAGTCAGGTCAGACAGCGCTAGAGAGAGGTAGAGAATAACATGATATTAGATGAGAGTCAGGGTAG
>NC_036851.1:23706266-23711569 GCF_002910315.2 Salvelinus sp. IW2-2015
TGTATTGTACTTTTTTACCTCGTCCCATCTGTGTGTGTGTACTGTATCTTTTACCTCGTCATCTGTGTGTGTGTACCTGTACTATTTTACCTCGCATCTGTGTGTGTGTTACTGTACTCTTTTACCTCGTCATATCTGTGTGTGTGTACGTGTTACTCTTTTACCTCAGCTCATCTGCTGCCGGTGTGTGTACTGTACTATTTTACCCGTCATCTGGTGTGTATGCTGTTTACTGTACTTCTATGTACCATCCGTCATCTGTGCCCCACTTGTGTGTGTACTCGATACTCTTTACCCCGTCATCGTGCTGTGGTATTGTACTTTTTGACGCTCGTCAATCTGTGTGTGTGTACTTACTCTTTTACCGTAGTGCATCTGTGTGTGCTTACTGTACCTCACCTCGTCAGCTGTGTGTGTGTACTGTACTCTCACCTCGTCAGCGTGTGTGTTGTACTGTACTCTCACCTCGTCAGCTGTGCTGGTGTGCTCATTCTCTTACTCTTTCACCTCTCATCTGTGTGTTGTGTACTGGTAACTATTTTACCTCGGTCAGACTGGTGGTTGTGCGTACTGTACTCTCACCTCCGTCAGCTGGTGTCGTGTACTCTTGTACTCTTTCACCTCGTCACCTGTGTGTGTACTGTACTCTTTCACCTCCGTCACCTGTGTGTGTGTACTGTACTCTTTCCCTCGCACCTGTGTGCTGTACTGTACTCTGTCCCCTCACCTGTGTGTGTACTGTACTCTTTCACCTCGTCACCTGTTGTGTGTGTACTGTACTTGTACAGTGGTGCCTGAGGTCACTTGTCTGACCCTGGCCAGGTCATGTTTACTGCCCCAAGGCAGTTTTGTATCTCCTGTTGTGTGTGTGTGTGGTGCTGTAGGAACCTAAAGGTGTCTTAAATAGGCACCTTAGTCAATCCTGCCAGTCACGACATATAAGACTTCTAAGGCACGCAAGCCCTCACCTCTAGATACCGTCACACATTTTCCAGCCCCGCCCTCTGCCTCTCTGTTAGCCAGAGCACCAAGTACACACTCTCTTTGTGCTTCAATTGTCTGTTACGTCCTGTGTTACAGAGGGTCTCACATGTAAGTTGTAATGGTTTTCTCCCCCATCTCTTTGTAGACCGTTCCAGTTTGGTGATCACAACCAAGATCTTCGGGGCGAAAGTATGTTGACTCTTATCTGGTGTCTTTGTGTCCTAATGAGAGATATGCTGCTGTGTGTAATTGTCTGGAGTTGTGAGTGACTGCGCCGCTATGGAGCTATCTAATTAGTTAGTAATGGAGTCATCTATCTAATGGTGAGTAGTAATGGAGTATCTATCTAATGAGTAGTAAGGGTATCTATCTAATGAGTACTAATGGTATATGAATGGAAGTACTAATGCGAAGTTAGTCTATCTAATGGAGTAGTAATGGAGTATCTATCTAATGGAGTAGTAATGGAGTATCTATCTAATGATATCTATCTAATGGAGTAGTAATGGAGTTTATCTAATGGAGTCAGTAATGCGTATCTTATCTAATGGAGTAGCTATCTAATGGAGTAGTAAATGGAGTATCTATCTAATGGAATAGTAATGGATATCTATCTAATTGAGTAGTAATGGGAGTATCTATCTAATGTACGTATCTATCTAATGGAGTAGTAATGGAGTATCTATCTAATGGAGTAGTATGGAATATCCTATCTAATGTAGTAGTAATGGAGTATCTATCTAATGTAGTAGTAATGGAGTATCTATCTAATGGAGTAGTAATGGAGTATATATCTAATGGAGTAGTAATGAGTATATATCTAATGATAGTAATGGAGTATCTATCTAATGGAGTAGTAATGGAGTATCTATCTAATGGAGTAGTAGTAATGGAGTATCTATCTAATGGATAGTAATGGAGTATCTATCTAATGGAGTAGTAATGGAGTATCTATCTAATGGAGTAGTAATGGAGTATCTATCTAATGGAGTAGTAATGGAGTATCTATCTAATGCGAGTAGTAATGGAGTATCTATCTAATGGAGTAGTAATGAGTATCTATCTAATGGAGTAATGAGTAATCGATCTAATGGTAGTATAGTAAATGGAGTATCTATCTAATGGAGTAGTAAATGGGATATCGTAATGGACGTAATTGAGTATCTATCTAATGGAGTAGTACATGGAGTATCTATCTAATGTGACTCCATTAATATTGTATCTCTCTCTCTCTGCCCGTCTGCCTGACTCCATTAATATTGTATCTCTCTCTTTCTCTCTGCACGCCTGCCTGACTCCATTAATATTGTATCTCTCTCTCTCTCTCTCTGCCTGACTCCAATAATACTGTATCTCTCTCTCTTTCTCTCTGCACGCCTGCCTGACTCCATTAATATTGTATCTCTCTCTCTCTCTGCCCGTCTGCTGGTGCACAACACAACACACCACACTGCTCCCTTCTCCTCCAATAAGGTAGAGGAGTTATGAAAACATGGCTCGTTATGAGAGTACCTCCATCCTTTCTTCTTTATGACGTTCCCCAGCACCACCTCAGCCCTGGGGGGAGGGAGAGAGAGAGAGAATGGATATTAGATAATCATAGTCAACCAACAACTAGACATACCATGATGCAAAAGAAAACAAACAGAACAGCCATTGAAAAGGAAGACATCAGAAATGTGTGGTGCTAACCCTGAACAACACTTCCAGTGTCTTTATAGACTCGTAACAAAGCCCTCCTGCAGCGTGTGGAGTTCAACTCAGAGAGATGGCAATGTGAATGGGCTGCCTGGCAGGGTGCAGGCTGGAAGGCCTATGGCTGGTGTGTAACAGGCTCCCTATCAGTCAGTCATTAGCAGCAGTATTAGGGGTGCTAATTCGGCCCAACGTGGCGCCCATTAGGGCTGGGATAACTCCTGTCACTGGGAGGAAGAGAGCACCTCGCTGCATGGCTAACAAATGACATGTTTTCCTGTAATGTGACCTCGGTGTACTGTATAGCACGCACAAAGGGACTGATCCGCTACCTCTGCCTCTGTGCCCTCTCTGCTTCACTTTCCCTTATGCCTCCCATCTCCCCCTCCCCATCAGATGTCTCTCTGCCTGTGCGTGCAGACTGCTGGTTTGAGCAGAGGGAGAGCAGAGGGAGAGCAGAGGGAGAGCAGGGACATTTCTGGCTAATGCCAGATGTTTGCATCTCTTCCCCCCGGAGACCAATGTCTTCCTCATGAATAGAGTTCTCCGCTCCCAAGAGAGGATCTGACTCTCTGTCTGTGTGCGTGCGTGTAGCCTAGCGCTAAAGATCGTTGGGCCAGTAACCGAAAGGTCGCTGGTTCGAATCCCTGTGCAGACTAGGTGAAACATTTGTTGATGTGACCTTAAGCAAGGCATTTAACCCTAATTGCTCATGAAAATCGCTTTGAAAAACAGTGTCTGCTAAATGACAAATGTAAATGTGTGACATACTATACAGTACTCAGCTCCTCGAAAAGGAGTGTTTTTAGAGACAAAGCAGGTGGTAGAGTAGATTCCTAATCGAGGTAAAGCCTCTGACTGCTACATTGTATCAACGGTGGTGGTGTCTATGTCCTCTTTATAGATTTCACATTCTTCTTTCCTTCTCAGATGATTGTTTTCCACTGCGGAATTTCCATCCCCTGCACTTTACATTGACTTTAGACAATTATGTGCATCAGAGCCACGGAGAGTGGACATTGATTTAATTAGCCAGCAATATCAATGTTTGTTGATGGTGAGTGTGAAGGAGTGGGATGTTAAAGCCATGGAGTTTGTGTTAAACTTTAAATTAGGTGTATCTAATCCTCTCTTCTCCAGACCATTTCCGGAGACCTTCTCCCTTACCTCACCTCGCTCATCAACTCATCCTTGACCGCTGGCTACGTCCCTTCCGTCTTCAAGAGAGCGAGAGTTGCACCCCTTCTGAAAAAACCTACACTCGATCCCTCCGATGTCAACAAACTACAGACCAGTATCCCTTTTCTTCTTTTCTCTCCAAAACTCTTGAACGTGCCGTCCTTGGCAGCTCTCCTGCTATCTCTCTTCAGAATGACCTTCTTGATCCAAATCAGTCAGTTTCAAGACTAGTCATTCAACTTGAGACTGCTCTTCTCTGTGTCACGGAGGCGGCTCCGCACTGCTAAAGCTAACTCTCTCTCCTCTGCTTCTCATCCTTCTAGACCTATCGGCTGCCTTTGATACTGTGAACCATCAGATCCTCCTCTCCACCCTCTCCGAGCTGGGCATCTCCGGCGCGGCCCACGCTTGGATTGCGTCCTACCTGACAGGTCGCTCCTACCAGGTGGCGTGGCGAGAATCTGTCTCCGCACCACGTGCTCTCACCACTGGTGTCCCCCAGGGCTCTGTTCTAGGCCCTCTCCTATTCTCACTATACACCAAGTCACTTGGCTCTGTATATCCTCACATGGTCTCTCCTATCATTGCTATGCAGACACACACAATTATCTTCTCCTTTCCCCCTCTGATAACCAGGTGGTGAATCGCATCTCTGCATGTCTGGCAGACATATCAGTGTTGGATGACGGATCACCACCTCAGCTGAACCTCGGCAAGACGGAGCTGCTCTTCCTCCCGGGGAAGGACTGCCCGTTCCATGATCTCGCCATCACGGTTGACAACTCCATTGTGTCCTCCTCCCAGAGTGCTAAGAACCTTGGCGTGATCCTGGACAACACCCTGTCGTTCTCAACTAACATCAAGGCGGTGACCCGTTCCTGTAGGTTCATGCTCTACAACATTCGCAGAGTACGACCCTGCCTCACGCAGGAAGCGGCGCAGGTCCTAATCCAGGCACTTGTCATCTCCCGTCTGGAATTACTGCAACTCCTGTTGCTGGGCTCCCTGCCTGTGCCATTTAACCCCTACAACTCATCCAGAACGCCGCAGCCCGTCTGGTGTTCAACTTTCCCAAGTTCTCTCACGTCACCCGCTCCTCCGCTCTCTCCACTGGCTTCCAGTTGAAGCTCGCATCCGTTACAAGACCATGGTGCTTGCCTACGGAGCTGTGAGGGAACGGCACCTCCGTACCTTCAGGCTCTGATCAGCCCTACACCCAACAAGGGCACTGCGTTCATCCACCTCTGGCCTGCTCGCCTCCCTACCTCTGAGGAAGTACAGTTCCCGCTCAGCCCAGTCAAAACTGTTCGCTGCTCTTGCACCCAATGGTGGAACAAACTCCCTCACGACGCCAGGTCAGCGGAGTCAATCACCACCTTCCGGAGACACCTGAAACCCCACCTCTTTAAGGAATACCTAGGATAGGATAAAGTAATCCTTCTAAC
>NC_036851.1:23714142-23722268 GCF_002910315.2 Salvelinus sp. IW2-2015
ACTCACACTTACAGTATCAAGTCAAATCAAATCAAATTTTATTAGTCACATACACATGGTTAGCAGATGTTAATGCGAGTGTAGCGAAATGCTTGTGCTTCTAGTTCGACAATGCAGTAATAACAAACAAGTAATCTAACCAACAATTCCACAACTACTACCTTATACAACACACAGTGTAAAGGGATAAAGAATATGTACATAAAGATATATGAATGATGGTGGTACAGACGGCATAGCAAGATGCAGTAGATGGTATAGAGTACGGTATATACATATGAGATGAGTACTTAGGTATGTAAACATAAAGTGGCATAGTTTAAAGTGGCTAGTGGTACATGTATTACATAAAGATGGCAAGATGCAGTAGATGATATAGAGTACAGTATATACATATGAGATGGGTAATGTAGGGTATGTAAACATTAATTAAGTGGCATTGTTTAAAGTGGCTAGTGGTACATTTTTACATAATTTCCATCAATTCCCATTTTTAAAGTGGCTGGAGTTGAGTCAGTATGTTGGCAGCGGCCGCTAAATGTTAGTGGTGGCTGTTTAACAGTCTGATGGCCTTGAGATAGAAGCTGTTTTTCAGTCTCTCGCGTCCCTGCTTTGATGCACCTGTACTGACCTCGCCTTCTGGATGATAGCGGGGTGAACAGGCAGTGGCTTGGGTGGTTGTTGTCCTTGATGATCTTTATGGCCTTCCTGTGACATCGCGGTGGTGTAGGTGTCCTGGAGGGCAGGTAGTTTGCCCCGGTGATGCGTTCTGCAGACCTCACTACCCTCTGGAGAGCCTTACGGTTGTGGGCGGAGCAGTTGCCGTACCAGGCGGTGATACAGCCCGACAGGATGCTCTCGATTGTGCATCTGTAGAAGTTTGTGAGTGCTTTTGGTGACAAGCCGAATTTCTTCAGCCTCCTGAGGTGAAGAGGCGCGCTGCCGCCTTCTTCACGACGCTGTCTGTGTGGGTGGACCAATTCAGTTTGTCCGTGATGTGTACACCGAGGAACTTAAAACTTTCCACCTTCTCCACTACTGACCCGTCGATGTGGATAGGGGGTGCTCCCTCTGCTGTTTCCTGAAGTCCACAATCATCTCCTTTGTTTTGTTGACGTTGAGTGTGAGGTTATTTTCCTGACACCACACTCCGAGGGCCCTCACCTCCTCCCTGTAGGCCGTCTCGTCGTTGTTGGTAATCAAGCCTACCACTGTAGTGTCATCCGCAAACTTGATGATTGAGTTGGAGGCGTGCATGGCCACGCAGTCATGGGTGAACAGGGAGTACAGGAGAGGGCTCAGAACGCACCCTTGTGGGGCCCCAGTGTTGAGGATCAGCGGGGTGGAGATGTTGTTACCTACCCTCACCACCTGGGGGCGGCCCGTCAGGAAGTCCAGGACCCAGTTGCACAGGCGGGTCGAGACCCAGGGTCTCGAGCTTGATGACGAGTTTGGAGGGTACTATGGTGTTAAATGCTGAGCTGTAATCGATGAACAGCATTCTCACATGGGTATTCCTCTTGTCCAGATGGGTTAGGGCAGTGTGCAGTGTGGTTGCGATTGCGTCGTCTGTGGACCTATTGGGTCGGTAAGCAAATTGGAGTGGGTCTAGGTGGTCCGGTAGGGTGGAGGTGATATGGTCCTTGACTAGTCTCTCAAAGCACTTCATTGATGACGGAAGTGAGTGCTACGGGGCGGTAGTCGTTTAGCTCAGTTACCTTAGCTTCTTGGGAACAGGAACAATGGTGGCCCTCTTGAAGCATGGGAACAGCAGACTGGGATAAGGATTGATTGAATATGTCCGTAAACACACCAGCCAGCTGGTCTGCGCATGCTCTGAGGACGCGGCTGGAATGCCGTCTGGGCCTGCAGCCTTGCGAGGGTTAACACGTTTAAATGTTTTACTCACCTCGGCTGCAGTGAAGGAGAGCCCGCAGGTTTTGGTAGGGGGCCGTGTCAGTGGCACTGTATTGTCCTCAAAGCGGGAAAAAAAGTTGTTTAGCCTGTCTGGGAGCAAGACATCCTGGTCCGCGACGGGGCTGGTTTTCTTTTTTGTAATCCGTGATTGACTGTAGACCCTGCCACATACCTCTTGTGTCTGAGCTGTTGAATTGCGACTCGATTTTGTCTCTGTACTGGGACTTAGCCTGTTTGATTGCCTTGCGGAGAGAATAGCTACACTGTTTGTATTCGGTCATGCTTCCGGTCACCTTGCCCTGGTTAAAGCAGTGGTTCGCGCTTTCAGTTTCACGCGAATGCTGCCGTCAATCCACGGTTTCTGGTTTGGAGATGTTTTAATCGTTGCTGTGGGTACGACATCGTCAATGAACTCCTAATGAACTCGCTCACCGAATCAGATATTCGTCAATATTGTTGTTGGACGCAATGCGGAACATATTCCAATCCGCGTGATCGAAGCAGTCTTGAAGCGTGGAATCAGATTGGTCGGACCAGCGTTGAACAGACCTGAGCGCGGGAGCTTGTTGTTTAGTTTCTGTTTGTAGGCTGGAATCAACAAAATGGAGTCGTGGTCAGCTTTTCCGAAAGGGGGGCGGGGAGGCCTTATATGCGTCGCGGAAATTAGTATAACAATGATCTAGGGTTTTCCAGCCCTGGTAGCACAATCGATATGCTGATAGAATTTAGGACCCCCCCCCCCCTTAAAAGAGTTAGATGCACTATTGTAAAGTGGTTGTTCCACTGGATATCATAAGGTGAATGCACCAATTTGTAAGTCGCTCTGGATAAGAGCGTCTGCTAAATGACTTAAATGTAAATGTAAATGTAAATGTATCTCCCTCAGGTCTGTAGCTCAAGGCTCGAGAGCCAGTAATCACTCATGTTTATGTAAACAGTTTTGCAGGCTTTACCTGGTCCCCCTGTCCATGGCACATCATGGATTAAATTGCATGGCCTTGTACTTGCTAACATGCCTGCCACGTACCTATGTGTGAGGCAGCAGAGGCGCAGTCTCAGGGTAAGTGTATCCGTGTGTTTTTCCTCTGAGCCTCGGGGGCCTCAGATCTAATGAACCAGAGGTTTAATCAAATTGAATGAGATCTCTAAAGATGTGTGATGGCCAGGGAGACTCCCTCCACGTGCCGTAGGCAAAATCATCACAACCACACTGGAGAGACTGGAGACCAGCAACAGCCTCATTGGTACTAGATGCCAGTGTACACCACATCCCTTAGACGAGTCCCCTACCTCGTTAATAAACACACTCATAATGATCTGTTAGTGTTAAGTCAGTGCTGGTTCAAACACACTACAGTAAATGTTAGCCTATGCTTTGTTTGGCTATGTGGCTGTGTATGGTGTGATACTGGGACTGGGTGGTCAACAATAACTAAGTCATGTCTGGATGACGATGTGATGTGGACAGGCTGGATCATACTCACTTCCCTGCAGCGTAGACCTCTGCTGTGTCAAACAGATTGATGCCGTTCTCGTAGGCCAGACACACAAGCTGCTCGGCCATCTATTGGCCGAAGAGGTGGTGTGAGGGAAAGGAAAGAGAGAGGAGGAAGGGGAGGGGGTTGAGACATCACTGAGATCGATTATTAAAACCTGTCTGCATGCATGTTGCTTTAAGCGCACGCGCCAGGGCGTTCACGGTTCATATAATTGTTCATTCATATGGCCCATTTGTTGCTTTTCTGGCTATTCTACGTGGCAATGCAGCGTAAGCAGAACTAGTCTTCCTGAGCAGCAGTGGGCTCTAGGAGCATGTAGAGAGTTGTGAAACTGGGGAGTGTTGACTGACTGATAGAGAAGTGGAATAACAGCATAACACAATCCATCTGCTCTCACCTCGTCTGTTATCTGTCCACCAAACGTCACCCATGTTCCTGCAGAGAGACGACAGGGAGACTGTGTTAGTAGTCTATCAGATTAGTGATATATAGGGAGAGTGGGGTTGAAGAATCAGTGATGCTCATTACCGTAGCTTCTTAATTATAGTTTTGAGAGAAGTGGTTTGGTACAGTTAACCAAAGCAACAGTGTTAGTTAACAGATAGAGAAGGTCTCAGCTGGTATTTCTGGCATGTCCTCACTCTCCCACGTCTCCGCTAGAAAAATGCCTTAGAAAAACGCCTTTGGTGTGAAATAAATTCCCACTGTGGCTCACTTTGTCTTACTGGTGAAGTCACCTCTAACACAGTTGTATCTCCCAGCCCCTCAGCTAGCCTCCACTCCCTTCTCCCACTCACCTAGTCCAAGGCAGGACACCCTCAGGCCAGACTTCCCAAGGTTTCTGTCAAAACACAGAATACATTAGCATTAATATTGTGTTGACAATGGCGCTGTGCTTTTTACTGCTGTAGGTTTGAGATCGTCAAGCTTTGTTTCAAGTAGTTCCATGCTTCATGTGAATAAATGTTTCTGTGTTGGGTATACAGACACTGACTCACTGTGAGTCACTGGAAGGTTGTAACTAGGCGGTATCCCGATTTCCGTACTTTCAAATTTTTCTGCCATCCTGGGATTTATGGAATTACCGGCATAGGGGGCGCTAAAATGTGTGTTCATTACCAGAACGTTAACAAAATTACCACAAGTAATAGTGAATTCTCCTGGACGCTTTTAGTTAACAAACTACAAACTAATTGCAAAGACAGGCAAATAAAGTTAGAAAAGTATAGCCAGTAGCCATTTCAGTGAGAGTGGACATTTTCAGTGAGAGTGGACATTTTCTAGTGAGAGTGAACATTTTCTAGTGAGAGTGAACATTTTCAGTGAGAGTGGACATTTTCTAGTGAGAGTGGACATTTTCTAGTGAGAGTGGACATTTTCAGTGAGAGTGGACATTTTCTAGTGAGAGTGAACATTTTCAGTGAGAGTGGACATTTTCTAGTGAGAGTGGACATTTTCTAGTGAGAGTGGACATTTTCTAGTGAAAGTGGACATTTTCTAGTGAAAGTATATGAGAGAAATTGAGCAAGTGAACAAAGTTGTGATGCATGCTTGTGAGCAGCACGTGTCAACCAAGGCCCAGTGCTCGGTCTGGAGCGTGAAGTCATGAGGTCTGCTGGTCGGCTACTGCGTAGCAACCAAAAGTGTCAAAAGCCTGGTCTGTCCTAGAAAGCCCATGTAAATTACAATCGGCAGAATGGCAAAACATTTTTTTTAGACAGCCGTTTTGTGCTCTAAAATGTGTTTATTATGATCAAGTTCGATCCACACAGTGAATTATTTTTAAGTTGAAATCGAGATATTTGAATGACATAGTGATCCATTCTGACTACTGCATTTGTCGTCAGGACCATGTGCTGACACAAACCAATCACGGCCAGCAAGCTACGAGGAGGCTCCCGGTTGAGTCTCTCAGGCAGGATGAAAACGACTACATCGACCATGATCCTTAGCTAGATACGGCTACTTTCACCATGATTCTTAGTGATTTTTTGGTGCCATTCAGCAATATGGCACGCTTCATGCGCCATCTGGAGTTTTCCATAGGTTACAGGTTACGTATGTAAAGTACAGTTACATTCGTTACAGCTTTATTCTAGAATTGATTTAAAAAATGTTTGCAAATGTATTAACATTTAAAAACAGAAATACCTTAAAGCATTCAGACCCTTTGATATGAGACTCGAAATTGAACTCAGGTGCATCCTGTTTCCATTGATCATCCTTGAGATGTTTCTACAACTTGATTGGAGTCTACCTGTGGTAAATTCAATTGATTGGATATGATTTGGAAAGGCACACACCTGTCTATATAAGGTCCCACAGTTGACAGTGCATGTCAGAGTAAAAACCAAGCCATGAGGTCAAAGGAATTGTCCGTAGAGCTCCGAGACAGGATTGTATTGATGCACAGATCTGGGGAAGGGTACCAAAACATTTCTGCAGTATTGAAGGTTCCCAAGAACACAGTGGCCTCCATCATTCTTAAATGGAATGAGCTGGCCGCCCCCTAGAGCTGGCCGCCCGGCCAAACTGAGCAATCGGGGGAGAAGGGCCTTGGTCAGGGAGGTGACCAAGAACCCAGTGGTCACTCTGACAGAGCTTCAGAGTTCCTCTGTGGAGATGGGAGAACCTTCCAGAAGGACACAACCATCTCTGCAGCACTCCACCAATCAGGCCTTTATGGTAAAGTGACCAGACGGAAGCCACTCCTCTGTAAAAGGCACATGGCAGCTCATTTGCAGTCTGCCGAAAGGCACCTGAAGGACTATCAGACCATGAGAAACAAGATTCTCTGGTCTGATGAAACGAAGATTGAACTCTTTGGCCTGAATGCCAAGCGTCATGCCTGGAGGAAACCTGGCACCAGCCCTACGGTGAAACATGGTGGTGGCAGAATCATGCTTTGGGGATGTTTTTCAGCGGCAGGGACTGGGAGACTAGTCAGGATCGAGGGAAAGATGAATGGAGCAAACTACAGAGCGATCCTTGATGAAAACCTGCTCCAGAGCGCTCAGGACCTCAGACTGGGGCGAAGGTTTACCATCCAACAGGACAAGGACCATAAGCACACTGCCAAGACAGTGCAGGAGTTGCTTCAGGACACGTCTCTGAATGTCATTGAGTGGCCCAGCCAGAGCCCGGACTTGAACCTGATCGAACATCTCTGGAGAGACCTGAAAATAGCTGTGCAGCAATGCTCCCCATCCAACCTGACAGAGCTTGAGAGGATCTGCAGAGAAGAATGGGAGAAACTCCAAATACAGGTGTGCCAAGCTTGTAGAAGACCCGAAGCTGTAATCGCTGCCAAAGGTGCTTCAACAAAGTGCTGAGTAAAGGGTCTGAATACTTAAGGAAATGTGATTCAGGTTTTTATTTTTCTAAAAACCTGTTTTTGCCTTGTCATTATGGGGTATTGTGTGTAGATTGAGGTACATTTTTTATTTAAGCAATTTTAGAATAAGGCTGTAAGGTAACAACATTTGGAAAAAGTCAAGGGGTCTGAATAGTTTCTGAATGCACTGTATATATGGATGATTTATAAAGCCAGGCACATTTAACAGTTAAGCTATTGATTATAAACCTAATTAAGTTGGTTCCTCTCTCCTCACTTTTCTTAGACAATAAGGCAAGGGCTGTTTTCTCATCTCCTCATTCTGCTGCTGCCTCCGCTGCATTGTTCTCAACACCAATATGCTGGTTAACGTTGCTATTATGCACGTAGCAACATGGTCTAGGAAAAGGTGCCAATTCAACAGCACACTGATGTGTTTCAGAACAGCGGACAGCAGGAGAAAACGCATTTGTTATAAAATATTGTAATTTTTATTTGTGTTGCACCATTGTTCTTACATAATAAAACCATATACAATTTCAGTAGCACGTCTTAGACTGATGGGCTGTGCCATCCCCACGGCCTCCTCAATGGATCAGTCCACTCAGACCGGCACCAATCAGACATGTGTCTTGTACACCATGTATATTATTATTATTTTTTAGTTTTTGCTACTGCTCGACTAAAGAAATCTCGATCGACCAACAGCCTATCGACCAAACAACCAGCCAGTCGACTAAATGGGGTCAGCCCTAGTATTCAAAACCTTCAAAGAAATAGTTTCAACCTCATTGACGGTGTATGAAATCATCCTGTGGGTCCAAATACCCCGGTATACGGTATAAACGGCATACTGCCCAACCCTATTTGTAACACCTATGACAGTTCACGACTATGGCAGTATGTTTCTCTCTATATCCTCTGGATGTAGGTGGAGAGGAGCAGGCACACAGACGCCCACCAGTATGATCAGGTGCCTGTGCGTGTGTGTGTGTGTGTGTGTGTGTGTGTGTGTGTGTGTGTGTGTGTGTGTGTGTGTGTGTGTGTGTGTGTGTATGTGTGTATGCATGTGTGGATAGAGATGTCACAAGAATGCTGACAGAGGAAGAGGGTCTAAATCTGGCCTCGCATGAACTCCTGTGGAATGTCGCAGTTCACACCAAGACGCCCAGGCCTGCACATCAATCCCCTAGAGCCAATCACAAGCTTCGACTCCAGCTCGACCCCACAGTAAATCCCAGTCCCCAGAGAAAACGTGGTACCTCTGAACCAATCAGACAAACTCCACGTGGTACCTCTTAACCAATCAGACAGACTCCACGTGGTACCTCTTAACCAATCAGACAGACTCCACGTGGTACCTCTTAACCAATCAG
>NC_036851.1:23722283-23815059 GCF_002910315.2 Salvelinus sp. IW2-2015
TCTTAACCAATCAGACAGACTCCACGTGGTACCTCTTAACCAATCAGACAGACTCCACGTGGTACCTCTTAACCAATCAGACAGACTCCACGTGGGACCTCTTAACCGTTCAGACAGAATCCACCGCTGACAGACATACAGTACACAGCTTTGGTGTTTGCTTTTACCTTTCGGTCTAAGAGGTTACAGGTAAAAGATGGAGAACACACTGGAGAAACCTGCAGGAAGTAAAGGCCTTTTCTAGTGTTATAAAACCACAATGACTGGCTCAGTCTTCAGTGGCTCAAAAGGCATATTTATTTTCTCCATCTTTTTTGGGTACGTTACTGTGCATGGCAGGTCGTTTATCATTCAAATTTGGCACGTCAACATTATGCAAGCACATGGCCAACTTGTTTTTTCATTGCGACGCGGAACAGTGAACCACAGGGGAAGACTTTAGAGGCAACGCTAGGCTACAACCTCGAGAGCTGCACTTGTCACCACAGAAATAAATGCAAATAGTCTGTGTAGCCACTTGACTAGATGTTCAGGAGTCTTATGGCTTGGAGGTAGAAGCTGTTTAGAAGCCTCTTGGACCTAGACTTGGCGCTCCGGTACCGCTTGCCGTGCGGTAGCAGAGAGAACAGTCTATGACAAGGGTGGCTGGAGTCTTTGACAATTTTTTAGGGCCTTCCTCTGACACCACCTGGTATAGAGGTCCTGGATGGCAGGAAGCTTGGCCCCGGTGATGTACTGGGCCATTCGCATTGCCCTCTGTAGTGCCTTGCGGTCGGAGGCCGAGCAGTTGCCATACCAGGCAGTGATGCAATCAGTCAGGATGCTCTCAATGGTGATATATCCCTTCCTGAGCTCTCAATACCAAGAACCCATTCCCAATATGAGATCCTTAAAGCCAATGGGATATGCTTAAAACACAATGTACCATACCAACTAAAAACTGAGTAAAGAACCTTGAGTTGACTTCTGCTAGAGGTAAGTAAGATATGTGGGATATGAAATGATGTAATAGATGGTGTGGGAGAAGTTGTGTGTAGGTGTATGTGGGGGGGTCTGTCTGTCATTTTGTAGGAGTATGATTGTGTGCAAGCAGGTATTATTGGAATATACATTATGGCACTTACTATGTTTATGTATGAGAGTGTCCATGGCTGTGTGTTACGTGTGTGTGTGTGTGTGTGTGTGTAGGATTATGAGTGTGTGGGTGTCTTGTGAAGCCATGGTAGGTGTGCTAAATTGCTGTGGTGACTAAGAGCAAAACATTCCCTTCATTTTGCTCTGAAACAGCAAGGGGATCAAAAAAGCCCACTTTCCATGTGGACTGAGTATTTGAATACTGAATATTTCCATTTTGTATTTATTATGGATCCCCATTAGCAACTACTCTTACTGGCATCTGGCAAAATGAAGGCAGTTATACAATTAAAAAAACATTACAATACATTCATAACAGATCTCAAAACACACTGTGTGCCCTCAGGCCCCTACTCCACTAACCCATATCTACAGCCCAAAATACATATGTACGTATGTGTATAGTGCGTATGTTATCGTGTGTGTATGCATGTGTCTGTGCCTATGTTTGTGTTGCTTCACAGTCCCTGCTGTTCCATAGGGTTTACTTTAAACAGGTCACACAAAAATACAGCGCGAAGCAGTGGAAGTGGGGATTTTTTTGTATGGAGGTCAATGAGTGTCAAATTTGGTCAACATAATTCAAACACTACATACGCACAACACACACATGCATACCAACACAACACACAAAACAAACATACATACACACACTTTGTGATGGTGCTGCATCAGATGACCTGGCCTCCACAATCACCTGACCGCAACCCAATTGAGATGGTTTGGGATGAGTTGGACCGCAGAGTGAAGGAAAAGCAGCCAACGAGTGCTCAGCATATGTGGGAACTCCTTCAAGACTGTTGGAAAAACATTCCTCATGAAGCTGGTTGAGAGAATGCCAAGAGTGTGCGAAGCTGTCATCAAGGCAAAGGGTGGCGACTTTGAAGAATCTCAAATATAAAATATATTTTGATTTGTTTAACACTTTTTGGTCATTACATCATTCTATTGGTGTTATTTCATAGTTGTGAAGTCTTCACTATTATTCTACAATGATGAAAATAGTCAAAATAAAGAAAAACCCTGGAATGAGTACTGTAGGTGTGTCCAAACTTGACTGGTACTGTATATTATTTAGTATATGTAAAGACAATATCAAATCAAGAATAGTCTGATGGGTGACAATATTAGCCTATCACTTGTGAATGATGCCCAGCATAAGAAACAATGGCTTTTTTTGCAACTTTTTCAAATCATAGTTGCTCACCTCATGTAGCCTAGCCCATGGGCCTATATGTTATAATAAGGTTTGTATCATAACAAAAGTGTCCAAATAACTTCTTAAAATTAAACGTATTCATCCGCTTTACAAGGGGTGTAGAGCCTAACTGGCATACACATAAGCAGTGTGTGAGTTTGGGGAAGATAATTTTCACTATAAAAATGCATAATAAAAGCACTACATGCATAATTTAATTTGCGGTCACTTTTATTAATGGCGTTTTCTGGTAATGGAACATTGGCACTACCATGTGCGCATTGCTGCCCTTATAATGTGAAGAAATAGCCTGATAGTTTATCAACATTTTAAGCTCCACGTTCTGACCTGTTGCCTCAGCCATATTGCATAAAATAAGTTTTTTGATGCTAGTGGTTGTATTAATTTGGGATCTATCGCATCCCAGATTATGTTTGGAATATTTATTTATCGCACAGAATAGGTTGAGTTTTGTACTATGGGGGATAGTAGATTGACATAGACTAGTGATTTTGCTGTTCGTTATGCCTACTCATCTTGTTGGCTGACAAAAAGTAAATGTGGACACTTCCAATATCTTCAATATGCACCTCGGAATTGGATAAGGACGCGCACAGTTGCGTCCCTGATGTGTTCGTCTTCACTTGTAGCCTGTGAGAAAGACCTGATCATGTGATGGAGTGCGCAGCACTCAGGGAGAAGGGCACAACGGCCACTGGCCGCAAAATACATGGATTTTTTTTAGGGTGCATTACGGCCACACACAGGGGATGCCGCCGTGAAATTCTAGGCATTATCAAGTGCTTGTTAAATTGTGAATCAGAGACTGATGTAGTGTGTACAGCCTGCGCAAAAACAAAGCAGAGCTCATGCCTTTCAAGCGACTGTTTTCAAATCATCACTAGTCGCATCATGCAGCCTTAGAAAGTATTACAAATTCAAAACATATAGCCCAATGTTTGTAGAACAACTAAAGTTACATTAATAACTCTAAATTAAGCATATAGGAATACCTATTTCTTTGTTAACCGCTCAACACAGAATAGCTGCATGTGTGGGTACTCCATCAAATCCTTTGGAGAAAATATCCTTTCTATTTTATTCAGCTTTGTTCAATTGTATTCTTCATATTACAAAATAATGCCACGGAATTCTAAGCAAATTTTGTCTGCTAAATGAACTAGCGTAGCCCACAGCCATATGGCATAGCCAGATCAGGACAACTCAGAGAATGCTACTCTATTCTTCTGAAATAGAATACCTTTTCTTCATATCATGCTTCTTTAGACCTGTCTAAACTAAATCATGGATTTATTAAGGTGTAAGCTATATTACATGGATTTATTAAGGTGTAAGCTATATTACATGGATGTATTAGACTTTTTAAAAATGTAGATGTTCCAAAGGTCAGCATCAGTGTCTTGTAGGCTATGTGTGGAGCCAAGAGATGCTTAACTGTGTTTACAGTTGAAGTCGGAAGTTTACATCCACTTAGGTTGGAGTCATTAAAACTCGTTTTTCAACCACTCCACAAATGTATTGTCAACAAACTATAGTTTTGGCAAGTCGGTTAGGACATCTACTTTGTGCATGACACAAGTCATTTTTCCAACAATTGTTTACAGACAGAATATTTCCCTTATAATTCACTGTATCACAATTCCAGTGGGTCAGAGGTTTACATACACTAAGTTGACTGTGCCTTTAAACAGCTTGGAAAATTCCAGAAAATTATGTCATGGCTTTAGAAGCTTCTGATAGCCTAATTGACATAATTTGAGTCAATTGGAGGTGTACCTGTGGATGTATTTCAAGGCCTACCTTCAAACTCAGTGCCTCTTTGCTTGACATCATGGGAAAATCCAAAGAAATCAGCCAAGATCGCAGAAAAGAAACTGTAGACCTTCACAAGTCTGGTTCATCCTTGGGAGCAATTTCCAAACACCTGAAGGTACCACGTTCATCTGTACAAACAATAGTACACAAGTATAAACACCATGGGACCACGCAGCCGTCATACCGCTCAGGAAGGAGACGTGTTCTGTCTCCTAGAGATGAACGTACTTTGATGCGAAAAGTGCAAATCAATCCCAGAACAACAGCAAAGGACCTTGTGAATATGCTGGAGGAAACAGGTACAAAAGTATCTATATCCACAGTAAAAACCCATCCTATATCGTCATAACCTGAAAGGCCGCTCAGCAAGGGAGAATCCACTGCTCCAAAACCGCCATAAAAAAGCCAGACTACTTTTTGCTACTGCACATGGGGTCAAAGATCGTACTTTTGGAGAAATGTCTTCTGGTCTGATGAAACAAAAATAGAACTGTTTGGCCATAATGACCATCGTTATGTTTGGAGGAAAAAGGGTGAAGCACAGTTATTTGCTTGACAATCACTGGCTGACTAAATTTTGTGACCGCCACAGCCCTGTGCGTGACATACCGCCAACCTTGAGGAAAACGATCAAGTGCAGGACAGGTGTGTATTTGAGTTAAGTCTTTTTCAAAACAAACAAAAAGTAACAAACCGATCAGACACCCAGTCTGGTCTCTGTCCTTGCTCACCTAGGAACGATACTTCGCTTTGTCAGTTCTGTGTAGTGCTGAATATTTTACCAGGCTGGCTGTTGATACTGCATGTTGGCCCTGGGCTATCCTTCACCTCTCCTCCCCTGCAGGGACCTGGTAGCAATACTGTAGCAGGCTGGTCTGATCTGGGGTCAGGTTGCCGCTACGCCTCCCTGGACACGGCCCAGAACAGTAAGGTCACCTACGTCTCTTACCCTCTTCAATTATGGACTACAGAGGTATACTACACTACAGTCAGCCTCAACACATTATGAGTGGACCCAGTGACCACTTTGACTGTGTGAGAGTTATTTCATTGGCTGTAGATGAGATGCCTCTGGACTGTTTGTACCACAGTGGCGTCATGGTTCACTAAGCCCCTGATTTCAAAGTGAATGAACAGAGGCGGTCATCTCAGTCTTTATGGGTTTTCTGAGGTGTGAGTTAGAGTTTGCTGCTCAAAAGTACTTAGCACCTCAATGTTATTAGTGAATCGAGTGCTCACCCATTTTATATGTGGAATCGCATCAACATCTTCGGCAGTCAGACATCTAGAGTGTGTGGTCCCTAAAACACAGCATGCTGAGCGATCGGCAGACGAACGCTAGATCCACATTTGGTGTGTCTGCTAAATTAAATGGGTGATGTGCGAGCCTTTAGAAGCCTATTTCAGGGGTTATTTGCGTAAATCCACTGCACCTGATCAGACTGTCCACAATTCAGATGGAGCCAGATGGATGACAGCTGTACCGTCCCTGTCCAACTCTTTCCCTATCCTGATATTTGGCCCTGAGGGAGGTGGGAGGCGCTAGCTCTGAGAGCTGCAATATGTGTTCACCATGTCAACAAGGTAGGATGGGCTGGATCAGACAGTATCTGATCCAGTCCTCTCTGGAACTCTCTGGGGTGAAGGGCTACATGGGGTGTTACTGAGAGTTCAGGCCAGGGCCAGAGAGGGAGAGGTAGGGCTGAAAGGTCAGGGTGATGGCCTGAGAAGGTGAGGGGAAGGTAGGGGCTGAGAGGTCAGGGTGGAGGTCAGAGGGTGAAGGGGTAAGACTTGTCAGGATAAGGGGTAGAGGGGGTGAGGGGTTGTGGGAGTGAGACAGTTCAGGGCGGTGGGGTAGAAAGGCAAGTTGTGATGATGAATGAGAACAGGGTCACATACAGTGCCTTCGGAAAGTATTCAGACCCCTAGAATTTTTCAATATTTTGTTACGTTAAAGCCTTATTCTAAAATGGATTAAATATATTTTTTCCTCATCAATCTATACACAATACCCCATAATGACAAAGCAAAAACAGGTTCTAAGAATACATTATTTACATAAGTATTCAGACCCTTTGCTATGAGACTCGAAACTGAGCTCAGGTGCATCCTGTCTACAGTCGTGGCCAAAAGTTTTGAGAATGACACAAATATTAATTTTCACAAAGTCTGCTGCCTCAGTTTGTATGATGGCAATTTGCATATACTCCAGAAAGTAATGAAGAGTGATCAGATGAATTGCAATTAATTGCAAAGTCTCTCTTTGCCATACAAATGAACTGAATCCCCCCAAAAACATTTCCACTGCATTTCAGCCCTGCCACAAAAGGACCAGCTGACATCATGTCAGTGACTCTCTCGTTAACACAGGTGTGAGTTGTCACGAACCGGCTCAGAGCCCGTAACAAAAGGGAGACCACGTGGAGATAAGGAGTAACAAAATATATTTATTAAATAAATAAACTAGGTATAATATACAATGGTGTGTGTAATCAGTAATCAGTAGTGTAAGTGAATGTTTTGTATGCATGAATGTGATAATGCAGGGTGTTGAAAGATGCTACAACAAACAACCAACCAAAAAGCACCATGAAACATAACCAAATCTATCAAGGTGTCTGCATGGAGAGAGTCTCCTCTATGAATGGGGAAGTGGTGTATTTATCCTGGGAGAGTGGGCCCAGGTGTTTCCCATGTAGCTGACGACCCTCCCAACTCCGCCCACCGGCATCCTAATAAGGAAACAAGAGCAGAGAGAGAGAAAACGGTAGACAGAGTGGGAGGGTCGTCACAGAGTGTTGACGAGGACAAGGCTGGAGATCACTGTCATGCTGATTAAGTTCGAATAACAGACTGGAAGCTTCAAAAGGAGGGTGGTGCTTGGAATCATTGTTCTTCCTCTGTCAACCACGGTTACCTTTAAGGAAACACATGCAGTCATCATTGCTTTACAAAAAGGGCCTCACAGGCAAGGATATTGCTGCCAGTAAGATTGCACCTAAATCCACCATTTATCGGATCATCAAGAACTTCAAGGAGAATGGTTCAATTGTTGTGAAGAAGGCTTCAGGACGCCCAAGAAAGTCCAGCAAGCGCCAGGACCGTCTCCTAATGTTGATTCAGCTGCGGGATCGGGGCACCACCAGTACAGAGCTTGCTCAGGAATGGCAGCAGGCAGGTGTTGAGTGTATCTGCACGCACAGTGAGGCGAAGACTTTTGGAGGGTGGCCTGGTGTCAAGAAGGGCAGCAAAGAAGCCACTTCTCTCCAGGAAAAACGTCAGGGACATACTGATATTCTGCAAAAGGTACAGGGATTGGACTGCTGAGGACAGGGGTAAAGTCATTTTCTCTGATGAATCCCCTTTCCGATTGTTTGGGGCAAGACAAGGTGAGCGCTACCATCAGTCAGGATGTGGTCCAGAAGTTAATTGACAGCATGCCAGGGCGGATTGCAGAGGTCTTGAAAAAGAAGGGTCAACACTGCAAATATTGACTCTTTGCATCAACTTCATGTAATTGTCAATAAAAGCCTTTGACACGTATGAAATGCTTGTAATTATACTTCAGTATTTCATAGTAATATCTGACAAAAACATGTAAAGACACTGAAGCAGCAAACTTTGTGGAAATTAATATTTGTGTTTTGGCCACGACTGTATATAAAGTCCCACAGTTGACAGTGCATGTCAGAAGAGCGCCGAGACAGGATTGTGTCGATGCACAGATCTGGGGAAGGGTACCAAAACAGTTCTGCAGCATTGAAGGTTCCCAAGAACACAGTGGCCTCCATCATTCTTAAATGGAAGAAGTTTGGAACCACCAAGACTCTTCCTAGAGCTGGCCGCCCGGCCAAACTGAGCAATCGGGGAGGAGGGCCTTGGTCAGGGAGGTGACCAAGAACCCCATGGTTTAGTATGTTGCTGTCCTGCGGTTCTGAATTTGCGATGCACCCGACCGTGCACATTTTTCTGTGCAATAGCCTTTTGATTTGAACATTTGAAAAGTTTTGGTGTGAACACTTCAATGTATATATGTTACAGCACTCTGGTTTCACTAATAAATATGTTGAAATGGAACCAAATTAATGTGATGTGAATGTGATAGTCTGCCTATAACCAGCCAGAGTAGGCCTATAATGCCATTCATATTCTATTCAGAGTTTAGAGTAATTCATCAAATTGGAAATGAGCTGGTTAATGCGATGCATGTCTGTTGAATTTAGAAAAATCCACCCGCAGTCAGCCCCGCCCCACCTACAGTACTCAGCCAGTCAGCCCCGCCCCACCTACAGTACTCAGCCAGTCAGAACCGCTACTGCGTTGCGGCCGTTGCAAACCGCATACTTTTTAATAAACGGTACGTGCTAAATAGTATCTGACGGTGACTACATAGTATGCAGTTTAAGTATGTAGTACGCTAGTATGGGTATTCGGACACGGCCACCGTATAGTTTACATACTAAAAAAAGTGGTGCAGAAAAGCTTACTCACTAGATCACATATCATGACCACACTGCATCATTCAGTGCCATATGACACTATTTGGCGTAGTGTAGGACAGAACTAAAATATTCACAACACAGATGACTGAGTAAAAAGCAGTTAACCATGCATCTTATATACTGTATACTTTAACATTTACCGTGCCATTTACAGTCCACTGTCATTTTCCTTTATTGCAGCAGTGGCAACAATTTAGTAGTTGTGGACCACCACTTCTAAATGAATATAGGGGAAACACTAATAGCCTCTAAGTACTTCCCCATGGTATTCTAAGGGCTTGGGATAGTATACCATTCTACACCAATTAAAGTGGAAATGACAACTACTCTGCAGATATGAAACAAATCATTAGAATATCAGTCAAAAACATAAAAGGCTAAGTTTATGCTACAAAACCAACCTTATAAGTGGTTTTAAAAATAGGTTGTATTTGACAAAAAATACCATGACGTACAGTAAGGTATTGTTGGCAGAATAGATGGATGCAGTTCAATGCATGATTAATATAATTCACCAAGACATTTCTTGGTAGTCCAACAAATATTGCTATCAGGTTGTAAATCACAGCTGGCCTGGTACATTGTTTGCTGCCTCCAGGCATTCGGGATGCACTGTTTTAGTTTGAATGACTCAATATTTTGGACAAAAACGGACGATTGTAACTAAGGCAGTGAATGTCAATACAATCAAACTAGCAACGGCAATGATCTAAAGTCGTGCTGTTGCTACTGTCTGTAACACACAGTCCAGTTCAAAGACAATGATGGCAGGCCCATGTGGCAAAATTGTTTATTTGCATATAGGTCTACTGCAGCTCTGATTGGCTATGGCGCACTGGTCTGCGTAGACTCTGGTCCTGGACAAGACAGATGTTTTTATTAGGTTTTATTTATGTAACAGTATAACTTTACGTCCGTCCCCTCGCCCATACCCGGGCGCGAACCAGGGACCGTCTGCACACATCAACAACAGTCACCCACGAAGCGTCGTTACCCATCGCACCACAAAAGCCGTGGCCCTTGCAGAGCAAGGGGAACCACTACTTCAAGTCTCAGAGCAAGTGACATCACCGACTGAAAGGCTGCTAGCGCGCACTACCGCTACCTAGCTAGCCATTTCACATCGGTTACATTTACTGCAGTGTCTATTAATTGTCCAAACAATCGCATGCCACTTTCCCACTCTATATTGATATATCATTTTCACAAATGCCTTACTCTACGTCATTCCCAAACATTCTATGAATTTATGCAAATGAAAAAAATGACCATATCTACTGTAAGTGCTGGCTTGCCAGAAAATGTAAAAATAAATAAAAAAGGCATCATTCTTCCTGGGGGTTTATATGAACAGATTTTAATAAGATTTCATGTTGCTAAAACACTGTCAGTTCCACTTTAACACTCAAGATGTCATATGGACAGTTCAAAGGCATGTCACACAGAGAAACACAACAGGGATTAACCGTCAACATAACTGACACACAATCTAATTCTGATACTCTGCACTAGTAACAGATCCTCAAAAAGGATCAAAATTATACTGTACACTAGGATCTTGAAGAAAAAAAAGTCTGTAATAATTGACAAATGTCAGTGCAGTCATACAATGTGGAAAACATGACACAATTATATCTGTTCCCTTCATCAGCTTAGATATTGACGTACACACGGATAGGCTACATGCTGCGAAATCACAAGAAACAGGATGAAAGTAGTCGTAGTAGATTTCAAGGTTTTACTGCTAACCTACAAAGCATTACATGGGCTTGCTCCTACCTATCTTTCCGATTTGGTCCTGCCGTACATACCTACACGTACGCTACGGTCACAAGACGCAGGCCTCCTAATTGTCCCTAGAATTTCTAAGCAAACAGCTGGAGGCAGGGCTTTCTCCTATAGAGCTCCATTTTTATGGAATGGTCTGCCTACCCATCCATGTGAGAGACGCAGACTCGGTCTCAACCTTTAAGTCTTTACTGAAGACTCATCTCTTCAGTGGGTCATATGATTGAGTGTAGTCTGGCCCAGGAGTGTGAAGGTGAACGGAAAGGCTCTGGAGCAACGAACCGCCATTGCTGTCTCTGCCTGGCCGGTTCCCCTCTCTCCACTGGGATTCTCTGCCTCTAACCCTATTACAGGGGCTGAGTCACTGGCTTACTGGTGCTCTTTCATGCCGTCCCTAGGAGGGGTGCGTCACTTGAGTGGGTTGAGTCACTGACGTGAACTTCCTGTCTGGGTTGGCCCCCCCCTTGGGTTGTGCCGTGGCGGAGATCTTTGTGGGCTATACTCGGCCTTGTCTCAGGATGGTAAGTTGGTGGTTGAAGATATCCCTCTAGTGGTGTGGGGGCTGTGCTTTGGCAAAGTGGGTGGGGTTATATCCTTCCTGTTTGGCCCTGTCCGGTGGTATCATCGGATGGGGCCACAGTGTCTCCTGACCCCTCCTGTCTCAGCCTCCAGTATTTATGCTGCAGTAGTTTATGTGTCGGGGGTCTAGGGTCAGTTTGTTATATCTGTAGTACTTCTCCTGTCTTATCCGGTGTCCTGTGTGAATTTAAGTATGCTCTCTCTAATTCTCTCTTTCTCTCTTTCTTTCTCTCTCTCGGACGACCTGAGCCCTAGAACCATGCATCAGGACTACCTGGCATGATGACTCCTTGCTGTCCCCAGTCTACCTGGCCGTGCTGCTGCTCCAGTTTCAACTGTTCTGCCTGCGGCTATGGAACCCTGACCTGTTCACCGGACGTGCTACCTGTCCCAGACCTGCTGTTTTCAACTCTCTAGAGACAGCAGGAGCGGTAGAGATACTCTTAATGATCGGCTATGAAAAGCCAACTGACATTTACTCCTGAGGTGCTGACTTGCTGCACCCTCGACAACTACTGTGATTATTATTAATCCTGGCAGCACATAGCAGGATGGTTTAATACATCTATTTCCAGTGTGTTTAAGACAATAACACGCAGAGAAATAGAGAGAAGATGAGAGCAGAGTGCTGCTAATGCAAACACACAGCTCAGCTCAGAGCAGCACTGGCTCTAATTAAACTCTTTCAGTCAGGCAAGGAGTAAACAGCTGTCTTCACCTCCCCATTCAGCTAAACATGCTCCCATTAGCACACATCTCTCGCACACACATCCACATAGTGCACTCACGCAGACATCCACACACACACACACACACACACACACACCACCACACACACACACACACACACACACACACACACACACACACACACACACACACACACACAAAATTTGGCAATTCACCCTAACATGCCCCTAGCAAACAGATGCCACGTTTTCTTTCCTTGTCCATTAAAGATAGCCACTTACTCTAAACACTAGGCTATGTATGTAGCCGAGGCTGTAAGAGTTGGAGGCTGCAGTATAAAGTCCTATCTGTGTTTGTACTGGAGTGTCTAGCGGCTACAGTACAGAAGGCGTAAGTGTCTTGCTCGGTGTTCCTCTCTAAAGAGACACATTTCAGGAACGAGTAAAGCCCATGGAGAGCTGGCTCAATAATAGAGAGCCTCTCTGAGTGCAAAATGAAGTCTTTATGACCCGGCTATCGTGTTCATAGGGATTAAGAGACTTTTCATTTGACCCGAACACTGCACCTTGCCATCAAAGACCCTTTATTATAATAACTTGCACAATTTACACCTCTGCCAAACACTGTATATGCACTGTATTAGGGCTGTCCCCAATTTAAAAAAATCTTGGTCGACAGAAAGTTGTCTGTTCTTTCGACCAATTTAAACGTGTATTTTTCCACATATAGACACACCCTACGTGTTTTACTAAAATCAACTATATGCCTTGAGCTTGTCTGATGCTTAAAGCTCACGGTTTGATGAAATAAGACAAATGCCTCAAGATGGCGCCAGAGATCTAGATTACCAGAAGAAAAAAACCTGACCAAATTATTCTTCTCCTGCTCCTGCTGGCTTTCACAGATTCTGCCATTACTCTCCTGAAGTTGCCGGTAGTAGGCTACACAAGGAGTCGGCAACCTTTCTCATGTGGAATGCCAATTTATCTTACCATTTTCTACCAATCTGCGTGCCAGTTATAGTTTTCATATGCACATCTTCGTGAAACGGTTTCATTTAGTTTATAATGTCTTCATATCTCAAAATCATTGTCATGTAGTTAATCAAAATTCTATCTAAATGAAAATGATACAAACCTAAAAAGTAACATTGCCAACTATGTAAAAATAACCTACATAAAGCCAACAAATAAATACACTGCAGCCTGCAGGTAGAAAATATGCTGATAAAAATAAATATCCTATGAATCACATTGGGTCCACATGGCCTGTGGGTCATGCCTACTCCTGCTCCCTCCGGCGCTTGACATCGCAGTTCTACTAACCACCGGCCCTGCAACTATATCAGGGCACACCTGTTCCCCATCATTATGCACAGCTGGTCATCATTTTCCCCTTGATTACTCGCTCTTTATTTAGCCCTCAGTTAACATCAGTCATTAGGTAGTATTGTTTTCTCTCACGTTCAGTACGTGTCTCATGTTTGTTAATCTGTATCGGTTCATTATTAAACTCACCTTCTGCATCCTGACTCCCGGCATATATGTTACATCCTGTCTGCAACAAACTTGAAACATTTTATTAACTATTAACTTTGTTCTGGCCCGACCGCTAGCGAACTTGCAACATTATATAAAATATTCTGGGCCCTCAGAGTTTCCCTTGCCAGTGAGCTCAGGACAGACACAGCTGTAGGTTATTTGCGCAAGGGATAAGAAACAGTGCTTGACTCAGGCAGGAGCTCACCGGAGCTTAGTACCGGCACCTCAAATGTTCTACTGCTTGAGCTCTTGTTTCTCTTATACAATATTAGCTCAAAAGTACTGTGGAGCTTCTGCACCTAAATATAAACAGTACCAGCACCCAAAATGAGTACCGGAACTTATTTCAGTCCAAGTTAGCACTGAGGTGAAGAAAACATTACTTTGAGAAGCTCCACAGGTCATTAGTGGTGGTGCCTTAAGCCAATCAGAAATACTATTCGATCCACAAATGGGCACATTTATATGCCTACATTTGTGTGTAGGCCAGGTAGCCTATAGGCCTACTTCTATGTATAATCAGGCCAAGTAGCCTGTAGGCCCACTTCTATGCATGCATGACCTTACTCAACATTGACAGGAGCGCTCCAAACAAAAGATAGTGACTAAACTTGTAAATAGAATGAAATAAACCAAAACGTGTTTCTCACAAGTGTAGCATAGGTTGAGCACTCTGCAAACAATGTGTCCATTCTGACAATGAGAACAGGAAGACTGGAATAATAATGAGTGCATAAAACTAAATTACCGTAACCAAAGTAATAGACATTGTAGATTAGAAATGTAAATGTACTACTGGTGATATGTAATGGGGAATTGATATACACTAACAATCAAACGCAAACAATGAATGTGCACAAATTGGCGTGGGAGAGCGCATACTGGAGAGAGGAGTGCATTGCGCATCTGAGCGCATGGCCATGCGACATCTGCATTGGCCATGCAGCATTTACGGTGCTACGGCCTCAGTGGGAGTCAGGGCATTCCTACTTCTTGCACTTCGTGGAGCAGAGCTGTTGTCAAAGAAGTGAGTTTGTGTTTATACAGGATGTACCGCCCCCACCTACCGTCAACCAATCATGTCCATGCGGAGGTATACAGAGCCCTTTGCAATGTTCCAAAAATTGGGAGGCGCATGGCGACGTGGTACAGAGCTCAATTTAGCTTCTGCATGCCTCTGGAGGCTCTGCTATTGCATCACACCCTCCATATGGAGCCTCCTACCACATTTTCAGATCAAGCATAAATTGGCTTTTAGTCTAGGCCTCTGCAATGGATTAGTTCACTGAGATGGGCGCAAATATGTGTACATATATATACTTGTTACTGCTCGACTAAAACAATCTCGGTCGACCAAAAGCCTAAAGACCAAACAATCGACCAGTCGACTAACTGGGGTCAGCCCTACACTGTCTAAATTTGTCATGGCAGCATCCCTTCCTCTGCATATATATATATATATACACTGTATATTCCTGCTGTAAATTGTATATCCTCACTGTAACTCAGTTTTACTCCAGTGTTTTATGTTCTCTGTATTTATATTGTATATCCTGTATGTTGACTTTGTCTGTATACTGTCTATTGCTGGCAGCATCTATTCACTAAGTCAAATTCTGGGTATGTGTAAATGTAATTGAGAATAAAGTGATTCTGATTAGCCAACACCCAAATCAAAAACACCCAATCCTTTTGTAACCCATACTACATATAGGCCAATGTACCCATGCTTGGAAGGGGTGAAAACAGCTACAGAACTGAGATTACCTAAATCCAATCACTTGACAACAAAAGACGTAGGATGACTTTGAAGTATAGCCTGACACGTCTCAAGCCAAACTCCTAAACAGGAGCATGCATCCATGTTGCAGCTTTCATATGTAAAAGGCACCCATTTCCTGCAACCGTCTTCTTTGTAAACACTGACATCTGTTCAGGTATGGTCTAAAAATGACAAGACTTCAAAGTAGCACAGCCAATGCGGACGGACTGCTGAATCAGCTTTATAGTGAATATAGGCTAGGCACCAGGCGGTGTTGCGTCTCCATCTCTGCTAGCTAACTCACACCTGAACAACACAGCAGTGTGATTTAAACACCATCTGCTCAGCTCACACACCGACACATCACTCTGCCAGGTAGTTATACTGGGCGCTGTAATCTGGGGCGTCATCCACCCCAAAAATCTGAGGGGGCACAAAGTACGTGAGGATTGCTGGGGGGTGGATTTGGGCGGGCCGTCCTGAAGTTGGATAATTTTCAAACACCTGAAACAGCTTTTTCTTGCAATCTAGAGTCATAATCATTATTCTTAATTCTGTCAAAAATATGTATATTTTTCTGCATATCTAACTATGCCTCTTGAGCTGTCTGTATTCTCCTGACTGGTGGTTCTTTTTTCAGAGAAACGAAATATTCTTCTCTGCCTCTGCTAAAATCTGGAGAAAATCTGGAAAGGAATGTGAGTCTTATTCAGTACATTTAGTTATTGCTTGCCTAGCAACCTTGCCAGCAGGCATCAAATCAAGCTTTATTTACAGCACATTTCATACATGGAATGCAATGCGCTTTACAGGAAACAACTAATAAAAACCAATGAAAATAAAAGCTGAAATATTTACTACACAACAAACATAAGATAAAAAAACGGTGTTTTAAGATTCATTTTAAATATCTCCACAGTTTCAGACCACCTCAGTTTTTCTGGCAGGCTATTCCAGAGGCTGTGGGCATAATAACTAAAGGCTGCCTCTCCATGCCTCTTGGTCCGAGGCTTGGGAAGGCCTCGGACCAAGAGCCAGAGGATCTGAGGGACCTACTGGGTACATAACTTAAAAGCATTGGGGTGCACAATTGTGGATTGATTTAAAAACCAATAGAATAATCTTAAAATTCATTCTAAAACTCACAGGCAGCCAGTGCAGAGACCTTAAAACTGGTGTGTGCTCTCCGGTGTATGCACTCCGTCTGGTCTTGGTCAAGAGCCGTGCTGCAGCAATCTGTATGTTTTGCAGTTGACCAATGGCTTTCTTGGGTAGACCAGACAGGAGATCAATACAGTAGTCAAGTCTGCTTGTAATAAAAGTATGGATGAGTCTCTCTGTATCAGCCTGAGAGAGAAATGGCTGCACCGTGGCAAGGTTCCTCAGGTGGTAAAAAGCTATTTGTCACATTTCTAATGTGTGATTCAACATTTAGTTCAGAATCTAAAATAACACCTAGGTTTTTTACCTGGTGTTTTATCTTTATTGCCTGTAAATTAAAATGTGCGGCTAGATTCTCTCTCTGTGCTTTGGCTCCAACAATAAGTACCTCGGTCTTATCTTGATTTAGCTGGAGGAAGTTTTGAGCCATCCAAGAATTTAAATCACTAATACAGTCTAAAAAAAATTCCGTGGAGCTAAAATCCTTGTGACACAGAAATAAAAGTTGTGTATGATCTGCGTAGCAGTGAAAATGAATGCTGTGCTTTCTGATAACGCTGCCAATGGGGTAACATATATAAACGGAACAGTACCGGACCCAAATTCAAACCTTGTCAAACGCCACATGTGATATGTATTTTCTCTGAGTTATGATCACCACGAGTGACAAACTCTCAACCGGTTAAATAGGTCCTAAACCAATTCAGAACTGGACTGGAGAGGCCAACCCACCTCTCCAGTCTGTCCAGAAGGACATCATGGTCAACAGTGTTGAATGCAGCACTTAAAACTAAGAGTACAATGACATAGAGCTGTTTGGCATCTGTGTTAGCTCTAATATAATTTACCACTTTAACTAAGGCAGTGTCTGTGACTGGAAGACTGGAAGTTTTCAAAAATAAAGTTGCCACTTAAAAAATGATTTAGCTGTTTGAACACCAATGCCAGCTATTATAGTTAGACAAGCTACCCTAACTTGATTGAAATAGCTTCTTGGTAGCTCGCTATGAATGACACATTTACGAAAATAGTAATGGCTTCAAAACTATCCAGCTGCCTACTAGACCCTATTACAACTGTAAGAATATTTTGAAGATAAACAACGCAGAGGACGAGAGGTCAAAAGTACTGAAAGTCAATAGAGTACTAATGGTCAATAGGGAATTATCAATGGAAATAGTTGGTTTTCAGTTCAACATCTGTTAGGAATGTCCGTCCTGAACTCATAGCTACGTGTGGCACGTTCTCATTGGTCCAACCTGAAATAAGATACTTGTTATTTGGCCATTGGCACAGTTTTATTGCAAGGAATTCTAATTGGTCAACCATAGGCTAGGGCTGGGTTATAAACTACATCCTGTCCCTTTGTTCTGTGGAGAGAATCACTGGGGAGAATCACTGGGGTCAGGGGAACATGAACATCTACCTCCCCGCATGATTCATCCTCTTTGAATAATAATACACCTATTTTCCTCCCCCTGATTTACTTTGCGGTCTGTGTTATTGAAGAGTAACATCAACTGCTAACATTTGGTGCCATGACCCGGATGAATAGGTCTGAACAACAAGAAAAACTCAACTGTGTGTTGATCCAGAAGAAAGAGAGAAGGCTGAGCACAACCCACTTTGGGGAGTCAACTCAATCTCCTGGTTGATGGCAGAAGTGCTGGGTGAGTCTAGACCAGTATCATTTTAAAAGAACCAAATCAGATTCAAATTAATGCATGCAATGAGTGATACGTATCTGTGATGTTTAAGGTTCAAGTCCTTTGTTCTCTATTATAGGTGTTTGAGTCCTCTTAACATTTTAGAGTCCTTTCTTTTTGTGAAACCTTCTTGTTGCATAGAAGTGAGTTGCTAGTTGAGTAGCAATTTTTACACTTGTGGTTAATGTAAGCCTTCAACAAGCTTTTTGAAGTGAACATACGTTTTTATGGGTAGCCAGGACCTACAGAGACAATGTGTTCTAGAAGAGGTTTGAGTCCTCAAAAGAGGATATATTTTGGGGTTAAAGGAATATATAAACAAAGAGATATATATTATACAACTTTTAAAGTTAATATAATGCCATTGTTAAGTGAGAAAATCACTCTGGAAAAGGGTGGAACAGATATTTTAAATTCACTCTTTAGTGATATGAAGAACCATTTCAAAGTAGAGAAGTGTAGGCAAGAGATAATGAAGAAATATTCCGTCATTGTTGACAAAGATGGAATATGGAATCTGTCTGATGTATAAAAAGCTTGGGGAAAAATACAGAGAATGTCTAATTCCTTGACAAAGACACGATGGTCTTTAACTGTTTTAGCCGAAGTAAGAAAACGGGATGAGAAATTCTTTCTGGAGAATCGTGACAGGACATTGAAGAGAGATAAAGAAAGTTTAAGGGCTCTTGGTGAACAGATCAAAACCTTGAAAGAATAAATTCAACAATTACAGGCAAGGGTCGTAAAAACAGACTTGACCCCCACCTGTGGACCATTTGTTCCCTCAATCTACCCTCACACTGAGTTGCGGAAGGATGATCGGGTTTCAAGCATCTGGTCAGCACTGCCTGGCTTTGAGTCAACAGATACTGACAGCAGTGACGAATTATGTCTTAGGCCAACCAGAACACAGGCTGTAAAGGGTAGTAAAGACAAACCTCAGGTGACAGTAATCACACACAAATCAGCATCTCCAAAACAGTTGGATGAATGGTCAAAAACGTTGAAACATCCGTGAGAAGTGGGTATGAAAACATGGGACCATTTGAAGCGCTATAGCGTTATAAGAAACTCTACAATCTACATCCTTATGATGGGTACAGTTATTAGCCTTTGTTTTGAACAACCGTGAACATGGTGTAGAGCAAGATGTGGTCGATGGATGGAGAGCCATACATGTTTTCCTTAAGGGTCTGACCAATACAACCACTAATTGGGGAGAGATAACCAAATGTGTTCAAAAACCGAAAGAACAGTTTGTTGAATTTGAAGAAAGGTTTAGAGCAGACGTGGTTAGACACAGTGGGTTACCTGACATGGAAGATGAGATACACTCAATTCCTCCAAAAATGGGGCAATCACCCATCAGCTGATGCAATCCATACATGATGATTTGCGAAAAACTTTTGTTTCCACAACTAATGACTGGGAGAGACAAAACGACGGTGACATCATCGACAGACTGTCACGACTGGACAGAGACATCAATCAACATAATAAACCGGCTGTTATCAGAGTTGTGCAGGTTCTGAGTGAAACCAACAACATTATCTGTTCAGCAGAAGAGAAACCTGGTGTATGTCATTATTGCGGGATTTCTGGTCACTGGCAACGCGAATGTCGGGAAAGAAAACGTGTTTTTATGAGAAGTGGCCAGGAGAAGCAGGGTCCGTCTAAGGGAAAATGAAATCAAGACAACAGCCCCAACAAGACAATGCTGATGCAGAAATGTAAGAAGCTCTCTCCGGCTCAGCAGCAAAGTTTGCTGGATGCTGTGGACTAATAGACCACCCCTTACGTCCCATCTCAGCTGGTGTACATATGAAATCGGATGGAATATATGTGAACATGATGGTTAATAACTTTGCAGTAGATTCTTTAGTAGATACGGGTGCTGAAGTCACTGTATTGCTCATATGTTATGCAAAACATATACTGTATGTCCTCTAGTACACGGGCAAGCAGCATGAAAGCTACAGGAAGTGGGGAGTGGGGGGGGGGGGGGCAGATATGAAACAGACCAAACCATTATCAATTTCTATTGGTCCAATGAAGATTGATGCAGGGGTGTGGATAGGCTCATTTGAACAACCTATTTTAGTCCTTGATGTTATTATGCAACTTGACTGTACATTGAACATTTCTGAAGGGGAGGTGAAGTGGCAAATTAGACAACTGCAGGGATCTACAGTTCAGAACTATGCTATTTGGACTACGAAGAAAAATGAGTGTGGAACTTTGGATATGGAACCAATGTGCTTGACAGGTGTTGCCCCACCTTGCACAAAACAATATCTCATTAGCAAGGAAAGCTATGGTTGCTACTAAAGTAGTGGAGGCTCCTAACATCATCACACAACGTGGCACACCATGTAATCCTGCTACTCTGATGCTTTCTCAGTTTCCAGTATCTATGCTGCAATAGTCTGTGCCGGAAGGGCTAGGGTCAGTCTGTCTTATCTGGTGATATTCTCCTGTCCTATCTGGTGAAATTCTCCTGTCTTATTTGGTGTGCTGTGTGAACTTAAGCATGCTCCTTCTAATTCTCCCTCTCCCCTCCCCCTACCCCCTCTCTCCTCTCCTCCTCCCCTCCCGGAGGACCTGGGCCCTAAGACCATGCCTCAGGACTACCTTGCCTGATGACTCCTGCCTGTCCCTGTCCCGTCCTCAGTCCATCTGGTCGTGCTGGTGATCCAGATTCTGCTGTCTTGCCTGTGGCTATGGAACCCTGACCTGTCCACCTGACGTGCTACCTTGTCCCAGACCTGCTGTTTTCGACCCTAGCTCTCCCTCTCGCTTTCTTCCTCTCTCTCTCTCTCTACCGCACCTGCTGTCTCGACCTCTGAATGCTCAGCTATGATAAGTCAACTGACATTTATTCCTGAGGTGCTGAACTGTTGCACCCTCTACAACCACTGATTACTATTTGACCCTGCTGGTCATCTATGAACATTTGAACAATCTGGCCTTAATGACCATGTACTCTTATAACCTCCACCTGGCACAGCCAGAAAAGGACTGGCCGTCAAACAGAGCCTGGTTCCTCTCTAGATTGCTTCCTAGGTTCCTGCCTTTCTACGGAGTTTTTCCTAGCCACCGTCCTTCTACATCTGCATTACTTGCTGTTTGGGGTTTTAAGCTGGGTTTCTGTATAAGCACTTTGTGACATCTGCTGATGTAAAAAGCCTTTATAAATACATTTGATTTGATTTACATATTAGTCATTTAGCAGACACACTTATCTAGATCGACCTACAGTTAGTGCATTTATCTTAAGATAGCTAGGAGGGACAACCACATATCACAGTCATTGTAAGTACATTTTTCATCAAAGTAGCTATCAGCAAAGTCAGAGCTAGTATTGGGGAAAAGAGTCAAGTGAGAGTGTTAGTTAACGAAATGCTTTTTTTGGCTCTATATCTTATAGGATTAACTCCCCACCTGCCCTGCCAGCCAGTTGGATATTCTGCAGTTTCCCTGAGAAGCCAAGAAGGGCTACTTTAAATAATCATAAGCAGTTTTGCGTGCATCATTAATTCAGTCCTGACTAAAGACATTTAATCATTCCTGGGAGGATGAGGATGAGGCAAGGCCTGGGCTGCCAGCAGTGAGTTGTGGTGCAGGCACATAACGGAGCAGCTCTGACTCTGGTGAACTCTGGTAGCTAGCTACTAGACATTTCTTTCTCTTTCCATACCTGGAGATGAACACTTGGATGCTTTGCTTGGCCCGGTGAGGAGGTCAGTCATGTGACCAGCCTGCTGCCCCCAGGGATGGATCGGTCATCTTTCATTCAGATCACGGCTTCAAAGCGGGAATTGGAACAGAACCATGCATGCAAAGCTGAATTGAATATGAAGCGATGGACAGCAATGGTCATCCTCTGGACATCCATCCTTGGCTGACCATGGAAAGTACTATCATGTTCAGGTGGAAAAACAATGCCCTATGGCCAGTGTACCATGGCCATAGCTCGCAGGTTTATAGGCATGTGAGACCAAGTCGAACATCACTCTCCAGTTATACTGAGCAGCATTTTCTCCATGTTTTTCCCTTTATCCTTCATGTACTGTAGCTGAAGGAGGATAGTAACCGAAAGCTTGCTAGATCAAATCCCCGAGCTGACAAGGTAAAAATCTGTAATTTTGCCCCTGAGCAAGGCAGTGTTCTCCGGGCTCCAATGACATGGATGTCGATTAAGGCAGCTCCCGCATCTCTCTGATTCAGAGGGGTTGGACACATTTCAGTTGACTAGGTATCCCTCTTTCCCTTTGCCTTTCCCATATAGCCGTTGTCCCTCCACTTCTCTGGGTTAGCTATACCTGACTTGGGTGTCCACAGCACACCTGCCTGCCATTGGTCCACCCACAGGACACATTAGAGTCTAACCCCAATCCCCATTAGGCAAGAAATATACTCACTAGAGACTACAGACTGACTCCATGGCCTCTGTGCTTAATGAGCAGAAACATCATTTATTATGCTCGGAAAGCCTGGGTTTCTATGAGGAGTTTGAGGAGTAGGGCATGGTTTGATCCCATAGTGAAATTGCAGAGGAAAAATACAAATAAAACTGAATTGAAGTGAGCTGGATTGTGACCCATACACCTGCTGTTCTACGCTGTGAAAGTTGAGAGTGTAGTGGCCCAATTCTCTGCTCTGCAGCGCTGGAAAGAGTTTACTTAAAGGGTAATGTCAGGGAGATGCACACTGACAAGAGCACAGAGTAGCCCAGCATGCATCCTTCCGGGCGCAGGGCTCACACACACGCCCACCAAGAAATGCTCAACACGTGGGCACAAGTTTACACAAATTGAAATGCAGAGACATAAAAATACCTCATTGCCCTGAGCTGAGCCCCTGTCTTTTAAATCTTATCATCATTGTGTTTGTCGACTTGACTAGGCAGCCGCTAGCATGGCAGATAAGAGGACGAACAGGATGCTCTTTCACTGACAATGCAGATTAATTCCAAATCAATTAAACTAAAGACATAAAGCTACAGGACTGCTTTTTCTGCGCCCGCAGCTTTTTGCCGTGGGTTTAAAAGACATTCCATTTGACAACCATCCCCCCTAAACTATCAGCATGCATGAAGAAGCTCTAATGATTTTAATTATTCACCCCACACAAACCACTTAATTATTCACCCCACACAAACCACTTAATTATTCACCCCACACAAACCATGTGTTTATGCATGTAAATACCACCTCTAAAATATTAATTGCTTTTACCTTTATTTTTAAGAACACAGTAGACATTTTAGACCAAATAAGTACATTTTTGGGGTAGGGGAGAGTGTGGTAAGTTGTGCCAAAGAGTTAGATGAGCCACCCTTTGTGTATGGTTACCTAGAAACAAGGGGTGGCTCAACTAACCCTTTGGCTCAACAAATTATAACACCAGAACCAGTGACATTTTGACTCCTCACACCCTACCTCTTCCTAAATATGTAATAATATGTAATATTTAGGAAAAGCAAGAGGTCTTCCTAGAATCTATGAAGGAAAAAACTACATGGAAAAAGTGGTAAGCAAGTAAGGATGAAAAAACACATTTTCAAGTCAAATAAATGTATTGTTATAGGTTTCATGATGCTTGTATCGTAATTAAATTATATAATTTTAAGCAAGTTCCTTGGATGTTGTAGGAAGGAATATTTTTGATTTGACATATGTTTCCTGACCGGTAAAACTGAATGTAAAAAAAAATAATAATAATGTTTCTAGGAACAGAAGTGAAGATTTCACCTGTTCTGGGAAAATGTATTTTTAGGTTGCAGGGAGGTTCTGAAAACATTTTACTCTGGTTCCTTAATTTTTCCTGGGATGTTTTATTAACGCTCTGCGATTATTTGGAGGTTTTTGAATAACTTTCATAAAAAGTTCGCTGAATGCTTCTATAAGACTTTTATTAATGCTGCTACCTTATTTTGGGTTAACTTTGTTGAACTCCAAGCAGATAGGACACATGGAAATGAATTTCCTTAGGCATTAATTATGCAAACATATTTCTTTTTTTATTGTGACACAACATCAGAGAGATTCAAACATATAATCTTCTGTTTTCTATCCATGGAATTAGTCCACTAGCTAGCTTCCCATGTTTCTTTACGCATACAAAGCTGTTCATTTTAGTCTATTCAAACAGACCCCATTTCAAATAAACAAGCACTCATTAAGATCAGGTGTGGCTAATTAGTGGGCGGGCCAACAAACTTAAAGGCCCAGTGCAGTCAAACACGTGATTTTTCTGTGCTTTATACACAGGTAACTGCAAAATAATGGAAGTACTTGAGTATATAAGGGATACAAAGTATATTGAAAGCAGATGCTTCCACACAGGTGTGGTTCCTGAGTTAATTAAGCAGTTAACATCCCAACATGTTTAGGGTCATGTATAAAAATGCTGGGCAGGCCATTATTTTGGTTACCACCGCTATGCCCCCATAGGATGACAATGTCCCCCTCCAGAGGGAACGAGTGGTCACGGAATGGTTTGATGAGCATGAAAACGATATAAGCCATATGCCATGGTCGTTTCAGTCACCTAATCTCAACCCAATTGAACACTTATGGGAGATTCTGCAGCGGCGCCTGAGACAGCATTTTCCACCACCATCAACAAAACACTAAATGATGGAATTTCTCGTGGAAGAATGGTATTGCATCCCTCCAATAGAGTTCAAGTCGAACATATCATTCCAAAATCATGGGCATTAATATAGAGTTGGCCCCCCCTTAGACCTGGCTTGCAGTCGGCGTTCCAATTCATCACAAAGGTGTTTGATCAGGTTGAGGTTAGGGATCTGTGCAAGTCAGTCAAATTCTGCGGCACCGATTTCAACAAACCATTTCTGTATGGACCTCGATTTGTGCACGGGGGCATTGTCATGCTGAAACAGGAAAGGGTCATCCCCAAACTGTTGCCACAAAGTTGGAAGCACAGAATCGTCTAGAATGTCATTGTATGCTGTAGCGTTAAGATTTCCCTTCACTGGAACTAAGGGGCGAATACAGAGAGAACTTGAATACAAATTGGCACATTGAAACAACATCCCTGGCCCAGTAATCTGGGACCGGTTTACCAAAAGCATCTTAAGGCTAACTAAGTTCATCTTTAAAACCTTTGTAGGAGCATCATTAAATCTCCAATCCGTTTCCCAAAACTATCATTATTAACATTGGGCTCCCGAGTGGAGCAGCAGTCTAAGACACTGCATCTCAGTGCTAAAGGCGTCACTACAGACACTCTGGTTTGAATCCAGGCTGTATCACAACCCGCTGTGATTGGGAGTTCCATAGGGCGGCGCACAATTGGCCCAGCGTCGTCCGGGTTTGGCCGGTGTATGCTGTCATTGTAAATATGAATGTGTTCTTAACTGGCGTGCCTAGTTAAATCAAGGTTAAATTCAAATGAAAAACGGTCTTAATATAACACCTGCCTCAGACCAAGTGTAAAACAGCTAGGTGTGTTGTTAGGTGTTTTTTTGCCCTCCCATGTCACTTTACAGATGATCTCCCCTAAAAACAGAATCACATGGTTTATCCGTCTATCTGGGACCGCTCATAACTTCATAACAAAGTTCACTACGAATACAAAGTTGCTCATGTCCTTGCAAATCATACAAACAAGTGACGTATAAAAAATATGTTTCAAATGAAAACAGAGATGACTGCCTTAAAATATAAACAGTAGGCTATAAACCTATTTCAATGATATTGAAATACATTTCATGTTCAATCAGTTGAGTTCTATTTTGCTACTTGTAGGCTTCTGTGTGTAGTTTGTCTCAATATATTTAATGATGCATAGCGTAATGTGCACAATGATGTGCCAACTCTGTGATTTTGTGAATTTTTATTGGGTAAGCATTAGAATAAGCTTGCCTCAATATTTGCAGCCGTAGGTGGTAATATATCTCGAGGAGCTGATCTGTCGTCAGTATTGTGAAATAATTATAATATTAAGGTAAAACTTGAATGGAGAAGGTTGGTCCGAGAGCAGCGCTCCCCTATACATTTGTGCGCTCCCCCCTATACATTTGTAATAATGACAATTACAACAATACTGAATGAACAATGAACACTTTTATTTTAACTTAATATAATACATAAATAAAATCAATTTAGTCTGAAATAAATAATGAAACATGTTCAATTTGGTTTAAATAATGCAAAAACACAGTTTTGGAGAAGAAAGTAAAAGTGCAATATGTACCATGTAAAAAAGTTTTAGGTTGCAGTTATTATAGGAACTATAGGACTATTTCTCTCTATACCATTTGTATTTCACATACCTTTGACTATTGCATGTTCTTATAGGCACTATAGTATTGCCAGCCTAATCTCGGGAGTTGATGGGCTTGAAGTCATAAACAGCGCTGTGCTTCAAGCATTGCTAAGAGCTGCTGGCAAACGCAGAAAAGTGCTGTTTGAATGAATGCTTACCAGCCTGCTGCTGCCGACCACCGCTCAGTCAGACTGCTCTATCAAATATCAAATCATAGACTTAATTATAATATAATAAACACACAGAAATACGAGCCTTAGGTCATTAATATGGTCAAATCCGGAAACTATCATTTAGAAAACAAAACGTTTATTCTTTCAGTGAAATACAGAACCGTTTCGTATTTTATCGAACGGGTGGCAACCCTAAGTCTCAATATTGCTGTTACATTGCACAACCTTCAATGTTATGTCATAATTATGTAAAATTCTGGCAAATTAGTTCGCAAAGAGCCAGGCGGCCCAAACTGCTGCATATACCCTGACTCTGCTTGCACAGAACGCAAGAGAAGTGACACAATTTCCCCAGTTAATATTGCCTGCTAACATTCATTTATTTTATCTAAATATGCAGGTTTAAAAATATATACTTGTGTATTGATTTTAAGAAAGGCATTGATGTTTATGGTTAGGTACATTTGTGCAACAATTGTGCTTTTTTCGCTAATGCGCTTTTGATAAATCATCACCCGTTTGGCGAAGTTGAAGTAGGCTGATTATATGCAATGCAGGACAAGCTAGTTAAACTAGTAATATCATCAACCATGTGTAGTTAACTAGTGATTATGTTAAGATTGATTGTTTTTTATAAGATAAGTTTAATGCTAGCTAGCAACTTACCGTGGCTCCTTGCAGCCACCAGGTCCTTTTGATGCTGCACTCGCATAACAGGTGGTCAGCCTGCCATGCAGTTTCCTCGTGGATTGCAATATAATCGGCTTCAAAAAATGACGATTACCGATTGTTATGAAAACTTGAAATCGGCCATGCCGATTAATCGGTCGACCTCTACACAGGACACCATCACAGGACACCATCACCCACTGTCACCGGAAACCATCACCCGCTATCACAGGACACCATCACCCGCTGTCACAGGACACCATCACCCACTGTCACAGGACACCATCACCCACTTACCCCAAGGCGGCTCAACTTACCCCATATCCGAGTTAAGTTGTGCTATGTTTTCAAAACTATTATGTTACCATGATTTTAAATTATTTCCAGGGATACACAACATCCTGAAATACTGTTAGAAAGAATACTATATTTCCCTTGATAAAAAAAATTATGTTTTCTGTTATAATAGAAACACAGCTCAGCTTCCTATTTGAGTCTCCAATATTGCCTAACATAGAACAGAACTAATGGTGAGTAGGTGTTAGTTGACAATGTTGAAAATGTTGTTCCTCTTCAAACCACTAGAACAGAGAGTTTCTGCTGATGGGACCCTCCTGCACTATGTTGGGGTCTTTACTGAGCATGGAAGGATTACTAATATACATCGTCCGGGGGAAATTAGATTCTAATAATTTAAGAGAACAACTTCCATCAATCTCAAAATAATAAAGCTTTAGAAAGCAGCCCATTTAGAGTACAGCTGTTTAAAGAATAATTGTACTGAAAAGCCAGATTTCATACTCTACAGCCCACTGCCAAATACAGAACAAAACAATCTGAATGGTTTAGGCTTAAAGTTGTGTTATTCACGTCCATCAACTCATACGTCTGAGTGATTCACATCAATCCTATACAACATGTAGAGGGTGATATGTAATCACTAATATGCAAAAGATAACAAGGAGCAGTCAAGGGGGAAAATGAACATACAGTGTAACTATATTCAGCTCACTATGAAACCATGCTCCTTCCTGTATGCAATCTGATACCAGGAAACAAACATTCTTTACATACCATGGCCCCATTTTCTATAAATCCCCATCTGATATCCAGATTACGATCTTCCACACCGCACCTTCACCCGAGAGTCTAGTTGGACACCAATAATTAAGTTTATCTTAATGTCCTTACACCTCATTCTGTCTCAGGTCTACAGTGACTAAGGTCTGTCCTACCTATACTTCATGCCGGTCCGTATGCTCTGGTCGCTGGACGTGGGCTGGCTCTGGACAGTGAGCTGTCCCAGACTACGGGCCACCATGGCCACAGCCCTGAACTTGCTGCGGGTGCCTGTGTTGGGGCTGTTGGCATTCTGGCGGTGGTTGAGCCGTTCCTCTGTACTGCGGCTCACCCCTCCACGGTTGTGGTCCGTACACACTAACGACACCTGCATCCTGGCTGGGACTGGGAGCCGCCCGGCACGGCTTCAGGTGCTCCGGTTAAAGCTTGTGGTGGGTCAGTCTAAGACACGGCTACTTTCAGTCTGGATAGTCTCTTGGTCAGGTCAGTGCCAGAGTAGGCAGGGTACTCGGGTCGGTGTCAGGGTAGTCAGCTATGTCTGCAGAGACAAGAGGAGAGGAGAATTATCGTCTTCCGAGGGTTTCCTGCTTCAACACAGCCTCAGCCTGTGTGGGTCTCTCTGCTTTGTCTGCTACAGAAACCAACAACTGGCCACTGCAAACTGCAGGCACAGGAACACACCTGCACCTTCCAAAAAAGGTACAGCGTCTTACGACGAGAAGAGCAATTTAATGAATCTCCCTTTGCAGTCTCGACTGGCTTGTCCTCGATTCATCCGTCTGTCTCACTCAAGCTTTCTGTAGTAATCAGAGGCTCATCACAGACTGACGTGCAGATGCAATCATCCTGCAATTTCCTTTTAATCTGGAGCTCAGTTCTACAGATAACACAGAGAATGGAGACACATGAGCACAAAGAGATGATGAACTACTCCAGGAGGTAAAATTCTGATCCCTTACAATGTCCACAGCAGCAGCAGCTGTCCTGGTTGTGTGACTACTCAGCAGCTCTGTTTTTCAATCAGAGAGCAGCCTCTTGTTCACTGACTCCCATCCCTCCGCTGTCTCCCGGATTACACTTACATGTGTATACCTAGCGCATGGTACAAAGAGGCAGAGTGAATGCAGACAGGAGAAGAGGAGGAGGAGGAGGAGAAAGAGAGGGTGGGAGGGATATTGAGAGATGCTATGGAGAGGAGTATTGAGAGGGTTACACTAGCACGAGAGAGAGAAAGAGCGAGCATGAGAGAGCGACAGATAGAGGGAGGGAGAGATGAAGGGAGGGGGCAAGAGAGAGTGTCCACAGCTGCTGTTATAGGAGAGGCTGGCTAGTGTATTTTTGATCCACTTCTCATCTCCTTCCCTGCTCCAGCATGGCTAAGTCACTGTGGCAGAGTGTGGTCCAGTCAGGTCCAGTATGGTACAGCTTGGTTCTGTCAGGTTCCGAGTGGTCCAGTGTGGTTCAATCAGGTCCAATGTGGTTCAGTAGTTCATCTTCGGCTTCACATTAAATGTAAAACATCTGTCTCATTGTTCTATCTGTGAGGATACCTCGGGATTTTGGCAATGGGGCTCTTTATCTACTTCCCCAGAGTCAAATGAACTCGTGGATACCATTTTTTTGTCTCTGTGAAAGTTTTGAAGGAAGTTGCTCCCAAAGTTCCAAAGTATCCCTTTAACTGAAAATAAATTATTCCTGGCATATTTATTCATTTGAATAATTTTGTTACATAAATAAGAAAGAACATAGCCTGTATCCAATTACTTCCTGCATGGCGACAAGCAATTGATCTGTAAGACAATGTCCGTGTTCAGGGGGACTTAGTGAGTGGATGAGCTTGGCTTAATATAATAATGGTGGAAGGTCACAGTAAACACTGGAGTAATAAGAGACAACACACTATTGGTTGAAGGAGTGAGGAGACAGTAGAGGCTTGCGTTACAAGTAATCTAATACTGAACCTTATCTAACCAGGCCCATGCAGCTAGTTGCTTCTGCTGGAGGAGCTAATTAAAGGAGATGTCGTGAGGAACAGACAAACAGTAAGGCAGAGTGGAGAAGCAACCTCCATCAAAGGAAACCAGCAGACAAGCTGCAGCCAACTGACACACCTATTTTTAGAGCCTTAACCTTTTGCTCCAGGACTTATATAGAGTAAAAGCGTATTTAATTCAACTCATTTTAAATTGGATTTCACGCTCGCCTTTGGGGGGACAGGCCCAGGGAGAGTTGCTGTCCCATCTCCTCTCGTTGAAAGTGACTGTGTAGGGTAGATGGGCCACTGCAATGCTCCTTCTACAAAATATTTATTGTGATTCCCGGCAATGGCTGTGGGGGAGGCCGTTGGGTCCCTGACTGCAACCCGTGTCACGCTCAGAGTGACGGTGTCATAGTGTTGTTCTAGAGGCTCTGGTCAGGGTCCCTGACTGGAGGGCAGGGTGCTGGGGAGCCCTCTCCCGTCCTAGTGGAGCAACAGAACATGAGAGCAGCCGCCCCCACACCCCTCACCCCAAACCCCTTGGGAGAAACTGGGGACAGTGTACAGGGAGGGGACAGGGGCTCAGGCTGCCCAGATAGTGTCAACATCTAATCCACACCACCCCAGTCCCACCCCAGACCCCACCCCTGGGGCTCCACCTGGTCATGTCCACTGAGCCTCTGACCTGGGCATGGCTATTGTTGCTGAGACGTGAGTGATCTGCTGTAATCATTACACCAAATAAGGCATTTATTGGCTGTTGATTTATCAGGTCATGAATGTGTGCAACCGAAACAGATCGATAAAAGCATGCGCCATCCGACAGGCCAGCAACCAATCATGTTAATGGATCAATATAATAATAGAATTTGATACATTGCTTCTACTTGCTTTTAGTGTGAAACACAACCAGCTGGAATAGATCCAGATTTCAAGTTGATTAGTCATACAGGGAAACACATGTTATACACCGTCCAACCAAATGCTTACTTCCAGGTTCCTTCTCCACAATGCAACAATAAGAAATAATAAAAGATAATATGAACAGAAAGTAAATGGCTCAGTAGAATAGAACAAAAATTTTAAGCATAAGTATACTTTAAGGCACAATTTATAGTCCAATATTTACACGTGTTTAGTGGAAGTATTTAGCAATCATAATAGATGCAAGCTTTCCTGTTTTTTCCCCAAAGATTGTTGGGGACCAATATTGTTAGGTAGTAGTACTGAGTTTACACTCAGATGTAACGCTGCCAGACAAAAGAACTACATAAGTCACTGCACAACACTGTAGGCCTACTATATCATATCATACACAAAGCACCAATCAAGTCTAACTGAAGCCACTTTGGTCCCATCTGGCCTATAGTGTTCATATTGAATGTGCTTCTTGATCCAATAGACTAGACTATAGCAGACATGCAGAGGAGGAGAAAGGAAGGAGAAAGCGGGGGAGTGCCGCAGCACAGAGAGGGTGGTGACAGGAACCAAAGCGACATTCAGCATGATGAGCTAGGGTGACTCTCTGCTAATGGAGTCACACTTAGTCAGAATAACACAGTAAACACGCCTGTCTATAGAAGGCTAAATGGAAAAACAAAAGTCTGTTGGAATAAAGATGCATGCCCACACACAGGGTAAGCATTTCAATAGTCCAAATTGTCTCCACATTCTGGATGGAACACCCACAGCAGAGGTCAGAACTGGGCAAACGCCACATAGACCTATAGTAGCAACCATCCATCACCACTTCCTATTCATTCCTCAGTCTTCTGCTCCAACACGTAGACCTAATGACGATGCCTCTTCTCTGTACTCCTGGGCCTCGTATTACTGTAAGTTGCGAAATAAATCAACCATATGGGACTTGAAACATAAAATAACCCGAACAGACCCCAGCCACCCCAGTCATAGACTGTTCTCTCTACTACCGCATGGCAAGCGGTACCGGAGTGCCAAGTCTAGGTCAAAAAGGCTTCTCAACAGTTTTTACCCCTAAGCCATAAGACTCCTGAACAGGTATTCAAATGGCTACCTGGACTATTTGCATTGTGTGCCCCCCCAAACCCTCTTTTTACGCTGCTGCTAGTCTCTGTTTATCATATATGCATAGTCACTTTAAAACCTCTTATGGATCCCTTCACGCGCCAAATTCAAACTACAGGAATATCAATATTCAACATTCACAAAAATATATGTGTAATACATCAAAATAAAGCTTCACTTCTTGTTAATCCAGCCGCTGTGTCAGATTTCAAAAAGGCTTTACGGCGAAAGCAGACCATGTGATTATCTGAGGACAGCGCCCCGCATACAAACACATGAAAATAATTTTTCAACCAAGCAGGTGCGACACAAAAGTCAGAAATAGCCATATAATAAATGCCTTACCTTTGAAGATCTTCTTCTTTTTGCAATCCCAAATGTCTCATTGACACAATGAATGGTCGTTTTGTTCGATACATTTCTTCTTTATATCCCCAAAATGTCCATTTATTTGGCGCATTTGATTCAGAAATACAACGGTTACAACTCGCCCAACATGACTACAAAGTATCTAATTAGTTACCTGTAAACTTGGTCCAAACATTTCAAACAACGTTCCTAATCCAACCTCAGGTATCCTAAAATGTAAATAATCGAAAAAACTTAAGACGGAATAAACTGTTTCTAATACCGGATAAAAACAACGTGAAGCGCATTCCTGTTCACGCGCACCAAAATAGTAGGGACCTTCAGAGTGACACATGGAATGAATAGCACTACTTCTTCATTTCTCAAAAGAAAAACATCGACAAATTTCTAAAGACTGTTGACATCTAGTGGAAGCCATAGAAACTGCAACCGGGGCCCTATTTAATCAGGATTCCCATAGAAAACCATTGGAAAACACAATGACCTCAAAAAACATTTTCCCTGGATGGATTGTTCTCGGGGTTTCGCCTGCCAAATCGGTTCTGTTATACTCGCAGACATTATTCTAACAGTTTTAGAAACTTCAGAGTGTTTTCTATCCAAATCTACTAATTGTATGCATATCCTAGCTTCTGGGCCTGAGTAACAGGCAGTTTACTTTGGGCACGCTTTTCATCCGGACGTGAAAATACTGCCCCCTATCCCTAAGAAGATTTATTAACTATACATTCATGTACATACTACCTCAATTGGGCCGACCAACCAGTGCTCCCGCACCCACCACCCGCCAACCCCTCTTTTACGCTACTGCTACTCTCTGTTCATCATATATGCATAGTCACTTTAACCATATCTACATGTGCATACTATCTCAATCAGCCTGACTAACTGGTGTCTGTATATAGCCTCGCTACTTTTATAGCATCGCTACTGTATATAGCCTGTCTTTTTACTGTTGTTTTATTTCTTTACTTACCTATTGTTCACCTAATACCTTTTTTGCACTATTGGTTAGAGCCTGTAAGTAAGCATTTCACTGTAAGGTCTACACCTGTTGTATTCTGCGCACGTGACAAATACACTTTGATTTGATACGCAGGAGGCACACACTTTAAAGGGCTTTGGCTTTATTTAAAAAAAAAAACGTTGATCCTTAAATTAAGCCTTTTAGGTGCTGCTGTATAACACAATAATGATTTAGAATGGTTATATCATAATCTATTACAGAGTACTGGCACTGCAGGCCTGAATAGATTTAACAATAATATATTAACTTCTTAAGTGTTCAAGTATTTTGATGGGCTTGCTAAGGGATACATTTCTTCCCTAGATATTTTAATCTTAGGATAAAGCACACTGTTCTGGAGAACGGTCCTTACCTTAAATAAAGAACCTACTATTGATGTCTTTTGTTGGTAGAGTTGAAGAGAAGGTCTTGATGGCATTTGATTTTCTATGTCAGTCAGCAATTCAAAGCCACTACCTAGAGAAATACTATTATCTCTTCCCTGCCACTCCCCATGTCCCCCCTTACGTTGTGCCCTCTGCCTTCTCATTTTCATTAAGAGACCAACCAGTGCCTATCCCAAATCTACTAAGATGCTACAATCCCTCCTGGACACTGAATCATTCTGAGAGAGTGCAGTGTGCTGATAGGGCCTACATTTCACTCACTGTGAGGGGGAGGAAAGGGAGAGAGGGGAGCTTGAGAGGCAGCGAATAGGCCAACGATGCACATGGATTTCACTGATCACGGCTAGGCTACACACCACATGTTCTTAGAGGCATAGAGTTGAAGAGCGAAACTAGGAGAAAAAAGCACATTTCAAAGCAAAAAGTACACAATAGCAATGATACATCCTGGAGTCTCTTTCTCTGACCAACTACTGCCACACAACATGGACATGTTCAACACCCCCCAGCTGACAAATAACTGGTTCTGGCCTGTCCTTCAAAGTCCTGGGCAGCAGGGAGATTAGCCAATCGATGATGCAAAAATGTTATAATGACGCCTCTGGGTAGTCACTGCTGATAACACTGACCCTTCATCCCAATCCTACAGACAGTCTACTTAGCTGCTGGGGAAGACAACGACAGAGACCACTTGGGGTTACTTACTGAAGGCTGCACCATTCCTTGAAGGGATGGAAATAGGCCTAGCTAGTTAGTGGCCCACGGAGGTTCCATGATCAATTTTACTGCAAAATCTATGCTATATGTCAGCTCTAACTATCTAACTCTCAGGCATGCGCTTCCTATAAATACAGCAGAAACAAAATAGCCTAATAGGCACCCCAAAAATACTGGGACAACAATGTACTGAAAGGGACATTATCTTTAAAAGTTCATATGGAGGTTTAGTCTTTGTGGCACCTAATTTGTTCTCTGGGGTCTTCATGCACCTCAGTCACTCTGTAGCTAGCTAGTGCCAACAACGACAGACATTACTACAGGGGGCCAACCAGGCTTGTGTCCACAAAGTACACTATATATAAAAAAGTATGTGGACACACCTTCAAATCAGTGGATTTGGCTATTTCAGCCACACCTGTTGCTGACAGGTGTATAAAATCGAGCACACAGCCATGCAATCTTCATTGACAAACATTGGCAGTAGAGTGGCCTTACTGAAGAGCTCAGTGACTTTCAACATGGTACGGTCATAGGATGCCACCATTCCAACAAGTCAGTTCAAATTTCTGCCCTGCTAGAGCTTTCCTGGTCAACTGAAAGTGCTGTTATTGTGAAATGGAAAAGTCTAGGAGCAACAACGGCTCAGCCGTGAAGTGCTAAGCCACACAAGGTCACAGAACGGAACCGCCAAGTGCTGAAGCATGTATCGGGTAAAAACCGTCTGTCTTTGGTTGCAACACTCACTACCGAGTTCCAAACTGCCTCTGGAAGAAACGTCAGCACAAGAACTGTTTGTCTGGAGCTTCATGAAATAGGTTTCCATGGCCGAGCAGAGACACACAAGCCTAAGATCACCATGTGCAATGCCAAGCGTTGGCTGGAGTGGTGTAAAGCTTAGCACCATTGGACTCTGAAGCAGTCGAAAAGCTTTCTCTGGAGTGATGAATCAGGCTTCACCATCTGGCAGTCCGACGGCCGTATCTGGATTTGTCGGATGCCAGGAGAACACTACCTGCCCGAATGCATAGTGCCAACTGTATAGTTTGGTGGAGGAGGAATAATGGTCTGGGGCTGTTTTTCATGGTTCGGGCTAGGCCCCTTAGTTCTAGTGAAGGGAAATCCAAGCCAGGTCCATACAGAAATGGTTTGTCGAAGACAGAGTGGAAGAACTTGACTGGCCCGCACAGAGCCCGGACCTCAACCCCATCTAACACATTTGGGATGAATTGGAACGTCGAATGCGGGCCAGGCCTTATCGCCCCACATAAGTGCCCGAAACAGCAGAGGGAGCACCCCCCTATCCACATCCAAGGGACAGTACTGGAGAAGGAGGAAAGTTTTAAGTTCCTCGGCATACACATCACAGACTGAAATAGTCAACCCACACAGACAGTGTGGTGATGAAGGCACAACAGCGCCTCTTCAACCTCAGGAGGCTGAAGAAATGTAGCTTGTCACATAAAACCCGGACAAACCTTTACCGATGCACAATCGAGAGCATCCTGTCGGGCTGTATCACCGCCTGGTACTGCAACTGCACCACCCTCAACCGCAAGGCTCTCCAGAGGGTGGTGCAGTCTGCACAACGTATTACCTGGGGTAAACTACCTGCCCTTCAAGTCACCTACAGCACCCGATGTCACAGAAAGGCCAAAAAGATCCTCAAGGACAACAACCACCCGAGCCACTGCCTGATCACCCCGCTACCATCCAGAAGGCGAGGTCAGTACAGGTTAGAGGTCAACCGATTAATCGGAATGGCCAATTAATTAGGGCCGATTTCAAGTTTTCATAACAATCGGTAATCTGCATTTTTGGACACCGATTATGGTGTCCATAATCGCAGTCTCCACGAGGAGACTGCGTGGCAGGCTGACCACCTGTTATGCGAGTGCAGCAAGGAGCCAAGGTAAGGTGCAAGCTAGCATTAAACTTATCTTGTAAAAAACAATCAATCTTAACATAAACACTAGTTAACTACACATGGTTGAAGATATTACTAGTTTATCTAGCTTGTCCTGCGTTGCATATAATCGATGCGGTGCCTGTTAATTTATCATTGAATCACAGCCTACTTCGCCAAACTGGTGATTTAACAAGCTCATTTGCAAAAAAAGCACAATCGTTGCACGAATGTACCTAACCATAAACATCAATGCCTTTCTTAAAATCAATACACAGAAGTATATTTTTTTTAAACGTGCATATTTAGTTAAAAGAAATTCATGTTAGTAGGCAATATTAACTAGGCAAATTATGTCACTTCTCTTGCGTTCATTGCATGCAGAGTCAGGGTATATGCAACAGTTTGGGCCGCCTGGCTCGTTGCGAACTAATTTGCCAGAATTTTACATAATTATGACATAACATTGAAGGTTGTGCAATGTAACAGCAATATTTAGACATATGGATGCCACCCATTCTGTATTTCACTGAAATAATAAACGTTTTGTTTTCAAAATTATAGTTTCTGGATTTGACCATATTAATGACCTAAGGCTCGTATTTCTGTGTGTTATTATATTCTAATTAAGTCTATGATTTGATAGCGCAGTCTGACTGAGTGGTGGTACGCAGCAGCAGGCTGGTAAGCATTCATTCAAACAGCACTTTCCTGCGTTTGCCAGCAGCTCTTCGCAATGCTTTAAGCATTGCGCTGTTTATGACTTCAAGCCCATCAACTCCCGAGATTAGGCTGGCAATACTAAAGCACCTATTAGAACATCCAATAGTCAAAAATATATGAAATACAAATGGTATAGAGAGAAATAGTCCTATAATAACTACAACCTAAAACTTCTTACCATGGAATATTGAAGACTCATGTTAAAAGGAACCACCAACTTTCATATGTTCTCATGTTCTGAGCAAGGAACTTAAACGTTAGCTTTCTTACATGGCACATATTGCACTTTTACTTTCTTCTCCAACACTTTGTTTTTGCATTATTTAAACCAAATTGAACATGTTTCATTATTTATTTGAAACTAAATTGATTTTATTGATGTATTATATTAAGTTAAAATATAAATGTTCATTGTTCATTCAGTATTGTTGTAATTGTCATTATTACAAATACATATATAAAAATCGGCCGATTAATCGGTATCGGCATTTTTGGTCCTCCAGTAATCGGTATCGGCGTTGAAAAATCATAATCAGTCGACCTCCAGTACAGGTGCATCAAAGCTGGGACCGAGAGACTGAAAAACAGCTTCTATCTCAAGGCCATCCGACTACTAAACAGAAATCACTTCTCAGAGGCTGCTGCCTACATAGAGACTCAAATCACTGGCCACTTTAAGAAATGGTTCAGTAGTCACTTTAAACAATGCCACTTTAATAATGTTAACAGATCTTACATTACATATCTCATATGGATATACTGTACCTTATACCATCTAATGCACCTTGCCTATGCCGCTTGGCCATCGCTCATCCATATATTTATATGTACATATTCTTATTCCATCCCTTTAGATTTGTGTGTATAAGGTAGTTGTTGGGGAATTGTTAGATTACTTGGTAGCTATTACTGCACTGTCGGAACTAGAGGCACAAGCATTTCGCTACACTAGCATTAACATCTGCTAACCATGTGTATGTGACCAATACACTTTGATTTGACCTCTATAATGCTCTTGTGGCTGAATGGAAGCAAGTCCCCGCAGCAATGTTCCAACATCTAGTGGAAAGCCTTCCCAGAAGAGTTGTTGCCATTATAGCAGCAAAAGGGGGACCAACTCCATATTAATGCCCATGGTTTTGAAATTAGATGTTCGACGAGCAGGTGTCTACATACTTTTGGTCAAGTAGTGTCTCTCTCTCTCTCTCCCTGCCAGGCAGTCACTGGAGCCCACTGTGTCTGTGTGGTGACTACTGACTACTGCACAGATCCTCAGACACAGATAGAAAGGATGCCTTTGAAGCTTGCAATCAAGTTGGGGTATTATAGTCTTAAAATAGCTGGAGCTTTGTAAATATACAACTAAAGATAGAACTCCCTCCCACCAGCTCATTCTCTTTCTCTTCCCCCAAAATTCTTAGCTCATTGCGACAGTGAGAAGTGTGGCTGTCCAGTGTTATGGCAGTGTGGAGCATAGTAGAGAGACGTTGCGGCCATGTCAATGTTGGCCAGTTGTCTAGTAGAGCTTTAAATTCCACTGGCTGACAGTTTAATGAGCAGCATTCGAGTGGATTGCAATGACTAACTGAGATGGATTGATGGCAGACGCCTGTCTTAGACAAATATAACAAGGGGAGGAACATTGAGGCGGGGTAATAGGGGCAGATTAAGGTTAATGTCCACCACTGTAAATCAGACGAGCATAGAGTGAAGCCAGCCAGATCAACTTGGGGTCAACTTAAATGACTGACCAAAGAGTCAAGCTTTGGAGCAATTCCTTTGCAAAACCACATTTTTATCTGAGGTCTTGGCTGATTTCTTTTGATTTCCCCATGATGTCAAGCAAAGAGGCAGTGAGTTTGAAGGTAGGCCTTGAAATACATCCACAGGAACACCTCCAATTGACTCAAATTATGTCAATTAGCCTATCAGAAGCTTTTAAAGCCATGACATAATTTCTGGAATTTACCAATCTGTTTAAATGCACAGTCAACTTAGTGTATGTAAACTTCTGACCCACTGGAATTGTGATACAGTGAATTATAAGTGAAATAATCTGTCTGTAAACAATTGTTGGAAAAATTACTTGTGTCATGCACAAAGTAGATGTCCTAACCGACTTGCCAAAACTATAATATTGTTTGTTAACAATACATTTGTGGAGTGGTTGAAAAACGAGTTTTAATGACTCCAACGTAAGTGTATGTAATCTTCTGACTTCAACTGTTTACACATACATATTTTCAGTGCATTCAGAAAGTATTCAGAACCATCCCGTTTCCATATTTTCTTAAGTTACAGCCATATTCTAAAATTGATTAAATAAATGTTTTTCCTCATCAATCTGCACACAATACCCCATAATGATGAAGTGAAAACAGGTCTTTAGAAATTTTTGCAAACGTATTACAAAAAAAACAACAGATACCATATTTACATAAGTATTCAGACCCTTTGCTATGAGACTCGAAATTGAGCTCAGGTGCATCCTGTTCCCATTGATCATCTTCGAGATGTTTCTACAACTTGATTGTAGTCCACCTGTGGTAAATGCAATTGATTGGACATGATTTGGAAAGGCACACAACTGTCTATATAAGGTCCCACAGTTGCCAGATCATGTCAGAGCAAAAACCAAGCTATGAGGTCGAAGGAATTGTCCATAGAGCTCCGAGACAGGATTGTGTCGATGCACAGATTTGGGGAAGGGTACCCAAACATTTCTGGAGCATTGAAGGTCCCCAAGAACCCAGAGGCCTCCATAATTATTAAATGGAAGAAGTTTGGAACCACAAAGACTCTTCATAGAGCTGGCTGCCCGGCCAAACTGAGCAATCGGGGGAGAAGGGCCTTGGTCAGGGAGGTGACCAAGAACCTGATGGTCACTCTGACAGAGCTTCAGAGTTCCTCTGTGGAGATGGGAGAACCTTCCAGAAGGACAACCATCTCTGCAGCATGCCACCAATCCTGTCTTTATGGTAGAGTGGCCAGACGGAAGCCTCTCCTCAGTAAAAGGCACATGACAGCCCGCTTGGAGTTGCCAAAAGGCACCTGAAGGACTCTCAGACCTTGAGAAACAAGATTCTCTGGTCTGATGAAACCAAGATTGAACTCTTTGGCCTGAATGCCAAGCACCATGTCTGGAGGAAACCTGGCACCATCCCTACGGTGAAGCATGTGGGTGGCAGCATCATGCTTTGCGGATGTTTTTCGGCGCGCAGGGACTGGAGGACTAGTCAGGATCGAGAGAAAGATGAACGGAGCAAAGTACAGAGAGATCCTTGGTGAAAACCTGCTCCAGAGCGCTCAGGGCCTCAGACTGGGGTGAAGGTTCACCTTCCAACAGGGCAACAACCCTAAGCACACAGCCAGGACAATGCAGGAGGGTCTTCGAGACAAGTCTCTGAATGTCCTTGAGTGGCCCAGCCACAGCCTGGACTTGAACTCAATCGAACATCTCTGGAGAGTCCAGAAAATAGCTGTGCAGAGACGCTCCCCATCCAACCTGACAGACCTTGAGAGGATCTGCAGAGAAGAATGGGAGAAACTCCCCAAATACAGGTGTTCCGAAGCTTGTAGCGTCATACCCAAGAAGACTTGAGGCTGTAATCGCTGCCAAAGGTGCTTCAACAAAGTTCTGAGTAAAGGGTCTGAATACTTATCTAAATGTGATATTTCTGTTTTTTTATTTATTTTTATACATTTTAATTTTTTTAATAAACAGCCTTTGCTTTGTCATTATGGGGTTTTATGTGTAGATTGAGGGAAAAAATACATTTTGGAATAAGGCTATAACGTAACAAAATGTGGAAAAAGTCAAGGGGTCTGAATACTTTCCCGAATGCACTGTGTATCATGGTGTACAAGACACCTGTCTGAGGCCATGGGGGATGGTACAGTCAATCACTCTAAGACATGTGCTACTGAAATTGTATATGGTTAAATAACATAAGAACAATGGCGCAACACTAAAAAAATATATATAATTTTATATCAAATGTGTTTTCCCCAGCGTTGGATAGTGGTCAGTGTCCGTGGATCTGAAACACATCAGTGTGCTGTTGAATTGGCACCTTTTCCTAGACAATGTTGCTATGTGCATAATGACAAAGAAAAACAGGTTTTTAGAATTTTTGGCAAATTTATAAAAAACAGTATTCAGACCCATTACAACACTCTCTGGTACGCTTATAGTGTATTTAGTGTTGTTTACATTGTTCCAAAAAATGATATTGTAATCTAACAGCACCTGTTTGGCATGCATAATATGGACGCAGATCTTGTTCCTTAACTTATTTTTCTTGATCTCCAGTATTTTCCTTAATTAGTCAAATGTATTCCACACATCTGACTTCCCTTTTACCTCATGAGCAACCAGTAGCCTAAACATCAAATCAAATGTTATTTGTCACATGCGCGGAATACGTAGTAGACCTTACAGTGAAATGTTTACTTACAAGCCCTTAACCAACAACTCAGTTAAGAAAAATACCTAAAAATAAATGAAAGTAACAAACAATTAAAAAGCAGCATTCCCCCCTTTCGAGTTTATTTGTCATGCATACATGTGTCACATTAAGAGAGCAAGGGTTGAGGGAATAGGGAATGTTTTTCCTAAACAAATGAGGGATTTTATGTTACAGCTGGGTCTCCCGAGTGGCGCAGTGGTCTTAGGCACTGCATCACAGTGTTAGCTGTGCCACTAGAGATCCTGGTTCGAGTCCAGGCTCCGTCGTAGCTGGTCTGTGACTGGGAGACCCATGGGGTGTCGCCTGGGTTAGGGGAGGGTTTGGCCGGCAGGGATGTTCTTGTCCCATCGTGCACTAGTGACTCCTGTGGCAGGCCATGCGCAGTGCAAGCTGATGTGGTCGCCAGGTGTACGGTGTTTCCTCCAACACATTGGTGCGGCTGGCTTCTGGGTTAAGTGGGCATTGTGTCAAGAAGCAGTGCGGTTTGGCTGGGTTGTGTTTCGGAGGACACATGACTCTTGACCTTCGCCTCTCCCGAGTCTGTACGGGAGTTGCAGCAATGAGACAAGACTGTAACTACCAATTGGATACCACGAAAAAGGGGTAAAATGTTTTTATTTAAAAAAAAATAAGAAAAAGAAAATTGACACTTGGATTGTGCCATTCAGAGGGTGAATTGGCAAGACAAAATATTTAAGTGCCTTTGAATGGGGTATGGTAGTAGGAGCCAGGCACACCGGTTTAAGTGTGCCAAGAACTGCAACGCTGCTGGGTTTGTCACGCTCAAAAGTTTCCCACGTGTATCAAGAAAATAATGGTCTATCACCCAAAGGACATCCATCCAACTTGACACAACTGTGGGAAGCATTGGAGTCAACATGGTCCAGCATCCCTGTGGAATGCTTTTGACACATTTGAAGAGTCCAAGTCCCAACGAAGGAGGTGCAACTCAATATTAGGACATCTGGTTTTGAGAGCGTTGACACACAGATTAGAGTGGTGGTCAATCTGAGGTTGTGAGACAGCTGGCTCTCCCCTGTACGGCTGTTGATTGGGTAACCCTCTGTGACATCTCTAGGGTGGTGCAGGGTGCCCAATGTCACAAGTGCCGCCATGGAACATGCACTTAGTGGCCAGTTTATTAGGTACACCACCCGGTTCATGAAAATGGTTTGCGCCTACAGAGAGTGAGTCATGTGGCCTTGGCTTGCTATATAAAGCAGGCAGACAGGCATCGAGGCATTTAGTTACTGTTTGATTGAACGTTAGAATGGGCAAAGCGAGTGACCTAAGTGACTTTGAGCGTGGTATGCTCGTCGGTGCCAGGTGTGCCGGTTCCAGTACCTCAGAAACAGCTGGCCTCCTGGGCTTTTCACGCACAACAATGTCTAGGATTTACAGAGAATAGTGCGACACACAAAACACATCCAGTGATCTGGCGGACAAATGTAAATAATAGAAAAATATATAAATAAAATTGTGGCATCTGGTTTGCTTAATATAAGGAATTTAATGTATAGCATCTACTTTAACTTTTTACTTCTACTCAAGTATGGCAATTTAGTACGTTTTCTACCACTGTACTTAAGTACATTTTAAACCAGATACTTCACTTTTACTTGAGTCATTTTCTATTAATTGAGAACTTTTTTCACCTCTGCTGACACAACACCTTTAAATAACTGAAGGGCCGAAGGAGGAAAAATAGCCCGAAGCCCTGCAAAGGACTGCACGGCTGTCACGTCCTGACCATAGTTCTTATGTGTTTGCTTGTTTTAGTGTTGGTCAGGACGTGAGCTGGGTGGGCATTCTATGTTGTGTGTCTAGTTTGTCTGTTTCTGTGTTCGGCCTAATATGGTTCTCAATCAGAGGCAGCTGTCAATCGTTGTCCCTGATTGAGAATCATATATAGGTGGCTTGTTTTGTGTTGGGGATTTGTGGGTGGTTGTTTCCTGTCTTTGTGTTTTGTCTGCACCAGAAAGGACTGTATCGGTTTGCCACATTTGTTATTTTGTTCGTTGTAGTGTTCACTGTTTTCGTTTATTAAAGTCATGTTGAACACGGAATACGCTGCGTCTTGGTCCGATCCCTGCTACACCTCCTCTTCAGACGAAGAGGAGGAAGGCTGCCGTTACAATGGCAACAGCCTTATTAGCTGAATCGAGATGGGCTGGGAGTGAGAAGGAGAGGAAGAGGATGAGTTTGGGCCCACACGATGCAGTTTGGGCCCACACGATGCAGAGGGGAAGAAAGTGGGCGCTGCTTTGTGGGATTTTTAGGGGGTGTCAAGTTATGCAAGGCCTGGAGAAGCGGCTTCTGCTAGACTGGATCCAGTATATTCTCCACAGAGGGGAAGGAGCCTTTAATAATACATGAGCAAAAACAGAGCAAAAAGGGGGCATCTTCAGAGGAGCAAGTAGAGCGAGAAAGTGGGCTCTACTGCCATGAAGCCATGACAGAGAGACGGTGTATTGAGGGTTGAGAGGATGAAGGAAAAGGGGAGGCATCATTTATGATGAGAAATTAGGCAATAGGAAAGTTGTTTAATCTCATCTGGGATAAATAATATGGCATTCTTCTCTAGACTCAGTTTAATACCATACATATAAAACACATTGAACAGAAAGAAAATCATGGCAAATTGGACCAATGATAAATTAATTCCCCATTTAGTATTAGTCATGTAGCCTACATGTGCCTTAAGAGAGAAGACTGGAATATAAATAGCAGAGGATGTCATCCAAATTGCACTTCAGAGAAACCCAATTAATGTCAAGCAGAACATTCAAGAAAACACAACTATTATCCAATATTAAAACATGAGCGTTCCGCTAATATGTAGTGATGGGGGGGGGAATCTAAACTCAGCAAAAAAAGAAACGTCCTCTCACTGTCAACTGCGTTGTAAATATTTATATGAACATAACAAGATTCAACAACTGAGACATAAACTGAACAAGTTCCACAGACATGTGACTAACAGAAATAGAATAATGTGTCCCTGAACAAAGGGGGGGTCAAAATCAAAAGTAACAGTCAGTATCTGGTGTGGCCCCCAGCTGCATTAAGTACTGCAGGGCATCTCCTCCTCATGGACTGCACCAGATTTGCCAGTTCTTATGTTACCCCACTCTTCCACCAAGGCACCTGCAAGTTCCCGGACATTTCTGGGGGGAATGGCCCTAGCCCTCACCCTCTGATTCAAGGAGTCCCAGACGTGGGATTGAGATTGGGATCTCAATGGGATTGAGATTCGGACTCTTCGCTGGCCAAGGCAGAATACTGGCATTCCTGTCTTGCAGGGAAATCACACACAGAATGAGCAGTATGGCTGGTGGCATTGTCATGCTGGAGGGTCATGTCAGGATGAGCCTGCAGGAAGGGTACCACATGAGGGAGGAGGATGTCTTCCCTGCAACACACAGCGTTGAGATTGCCTGYAATGACAACAAGCTCAGTCCGATGATGCTGTAACACACCGCCCCAGACCCTGACGGACCCTCCACCTCCAAATCGATCCCGCTCCAGAGCACAGGCCTTGGTGTAACGCTCATTCCTTCGACGATGAACGCGAATCCGACCATTACCCCTGCTGAGACAAAACCTCGACTCGTCAGTGAAGAGCACTTTTTGCCAGTCCTGTCTGGTCCGGCGACGGTGGGTTTGCACCCATAGGCGACGTTGTTGCCCGTGATGTCTGGTGAGGACCTGCCTTACAACAGGCCTACAAGCCCTCAGTCCAGCCTCTCTCAGCCTATTGCGGACAGTCTGAGCACTGATGGAGGGATTGTGCGTTCCTGGTGTAACTCGGGCAGTTGTTGTTGCCATCCTGTACCTGTCCCGTAGGTGTGATGTTCGGATGTACCGATCCTGTGCAGGTGTTGTTACACGTGGTCTGCCACTGCGAGGACGATCAGCTGTCCGTCCTGTCTCCCTGTAGCGCTGTCTTAGGCGTCTCACAGTATGGACATTACAATTTTTTGCCCTGGCCACATCTGCAATTCTCATGCCTCCTTGCAGCATGCCTAAGGCATGTTCACGCAGATGAGCAGGGACCCTGGGCATCTTTCCTTTGGTGTTTTTCAGAGTCAATAGAAAGGCCTCTTTAGTGTCCTAAGTTGTCATAACTGTGACATTAATTGCCTACCGTCTGTAAGCTGTTAGTGTCTTAACGACCGTTCCACAGGTGCATGTTCATTAATTGTTTATAGTTCATTGAACAAGCATGGGAAACAGTGTTTAAACCCTTTACAATGTTTACGATGTTTACGATGTTTCTACAACTTGATTGTAGTCCACCTGTGGTAAATTCAATTGATTGGACATGATTTGGAAAGGCACACAACTGTCTATTTAAGGTCCCACAGCTAACAGTGCGTGTTAGAGCAAAAACCAAGCCACGAGGTCGAAGGAATTGTCCGTAGAGCTCCGAGACAGGATTGTGTCAATGCACAGATCTGGGGAAGGGTACCCAAACATTTCTGCAGTATTGAAGGTCCCCAAGAACGCAGAGGCCTCCATCATTCTGAAATGGAAGAAGTTTGAAACCACCTTCCTAGAACTGGCCGCCCCCTAGAGCTGGCCGCCCCCTAGAGCTGGCCGCCCCACCAAACTGAGCAATCGGGGGAGAAGGGCCTTGGTCAGGGAGGTGACCAAGAACCTGATGGTCACCTTTACAGAGCTTCATAGTTCCTCTGTGGAGATGGGAGAACCTTCCAGAAGGACAACCATCTCTGCGGCACTCCACCAATCAGGCCTGTTTGGTAGAGCAGCCAGATGGAAGCTACACCTTAGTAAAAGGCACATGACAGCCCACTTGGAATTTGCCAAAAGGCACCTAAAGGACTCTCAGACCATGAAAAACAAGATTCTCTGGTCTGATGAAACCAAGATTGTCTTTAGCCTGAATGCCAAGCATCTCGTCCGGAGGAAACCTGGCACCATCCCTACGGTGAAGCATGTGGTGGCAGTGTCATGCTGTGGGGATGTTTTTCAGTGGAAAGGACTGGGAGACTAGTCAGGATCAAGGGAAAGATGAATGGAACAAAGGACAGAGATCCTTGATGAAAATCTGCTCCAGAGCGCTCAGAACCTCAGACTGGGGCACAAGTTCACCTTCCAACAGGACAAAGACCCTAAGCACACAGTCAAGACAACGCAGGAGTGGCTTCGGGACAAGTTTCTGAATGTCTTTGAGTGGCCCAGCCATGGCCCGGACTTGAACCCAATCAAACATCTCTGGAGAGACCTAAAAATAGCTGTGCAGTGACGCTCCCCATCTAACCTGAGAGAGCTTGAGAGCATCTGCAGAGAAGAATGGGAGAAACTCCCCAAATACAGGTGTGCCAAGCTTATTGCGTCATACCCAAGAAGACTCAAGGTTGTAATCACAGCCAAAGGTGCTTCAACAAGGTACTGAGTAAAGGGTCTGAAAACTTTGTCATTATGGGGTATAATGTGTAGATTGATGAGGAAAAACACGATTTAATAAAGTTTAGAATGAGGCTGTAACGTAACAAAATGTGGGAAACATCAAGGGGTCTGACTACTTCCGAATGCACTGTACATAGAGATATTATTTTTGACGATATCGCAATTGTATTTTATTTTTGAAAACAGCTGTACCTGCACCAAAACTCCAGTTATTTTTCCTTCACATCTTGTTCTCCATTTCTTTTTAAATAGTGAGTCCATTTGTTTTACGGCACTTTTATTTTCATGACTGATCAAAACACACTTTTCTCATGGGACTCTCTTGTCCCTCTGCAGCAGACATTTGGTGAGCAATATGTTTGGAACATTGAATCGCAATAAAATTGCAGTATCAAATCGCAATAAATATAGAATCGTGAGAATTGCAATGCATATCGTATCGGCACCGAAGTATCGTGATAATATCGTATGAGGTCCCTGGCAATTCCGAGCGTTACTAATATGTAGCTTACATTGTACAATGACATCTAGTGAAACTTGGGGTGAGCTTGGAATCTTAGAGGCTGGGGAGAGCAGAGTGGAGCTACTTCCCCATGTCACTCCAGTGTACCCATACTAATGTAATGTCCCTGCAGCAAACACACACATCCTCCTCTTCCACCCACTTCATAAGAGAACACAGACGACAATTGCGTGACCATCCCTGAAAATATATACAGTACTCGAACAGAGATGTAGCCACCACACACACACACACACACACACCACACACACACACACACACACACACCCACACACACACACACACACACAACACACACACACACACACACACACACACACACACACACACACACACACACACAACAACACACACACACACAGGACATGTTAAGTGTGTGTTTAGTACCATACAAAGTGTTAGAGGAAAGAGTGATAGGAGTATTGCACGCTGACAGTAGGTGAAGTGACAGGGCTCTCTGCCACGCTCCACTCCTGACTGGCATGGGCTCTGACACAATGTCTGCCTGTGCCAACCTGAGATGGTGTAGCAAAGTAATAAGAGTCACAGCAGAGACTACTTCCCATCAGATACCCATTATGTTCAGCTCCAGTGAAGAAAACATAGTGGAACGAGCTACAGCACGAACAACATCTGTGCAGCACTACTGCTGTCAGCTAACTGAAACATCTGTGCAGCACTACTGCTGCCGCTAACTGAAACATCTGTGCAGCACTACTGCTGCAGCTAACTGAAACATCTGTGCAGCACTACGCTGCCAGCTAACTGAAACATCTGTGCAGCACTACTGCTGCCAGCTAACTGAAACATCTGTGCAGCACAACTGCTGCCAGCTAACTGAAACATCTGTGCACCACTACTGCTGTCAGCTAACTGAAACATCTGTGCGCACTACTGCTGTCAGCTAACTGAAACATATGTGCAGCACTACTGCTGCCAGCTAACTGAAACATCTGTGCAGCACTACTGCTGCCAGCTAAACTGAAACATTCTGTGCAGCACTACTGCTGTCAGCTACTGAAACATCTGTGCAGCACAACTGCTGCCAGCTAACTGAAACATCTGTGCAGCACTACTGCTGCCAGCTAACTGAAACATCTGTGCAGCACAACTGCTGTCAGCTAACTGAAACATCTGTGCAGCACTACTGCTGCCAGCTAACTGAAACATCTGGCAGCACAACTGCTGTCAGCTAACTGAAACATCTGTGCAGCACAACTGCTGTCAGCTAACTGAACATCTGTGCAGCACTACTGCTGCCAGCTAACTGAAACATCTGTGCAGCACTACTGCTGTCAGCTAACTGAAACATCTGTGCAGCACTAACTGCTGCCAGCTAACTGAAACATCTGTGCAGCAATACTGCTGCAGCTAACTGAAACATCTGTGCAGCACTACTGCTGTCAGCTAACTGAAACATCTGGTGCAGCACAACTGCTGTCAGCTAACTGAAACATCTGTGCAGCACAACTGCTCGTCAGCTAACTGAAACATCTGTGCAGCACTGCTGCCAGCTAACTGAAACATCTGTGCAGCACAACTGCTGACAGCTAACTGAAACATCTGTGCAGCACTACTGCTGCCAGCTAACGAAACATCTGTGCAGCAACAACTGCTGCAGCTAACTGAAAACATCTGTGCAGCACTACTGCTGCCCAGCTAACTGAAACATCTGTCAGCACTACTGCTGCCAGCTAACTGAAACATCTGTGCAGCACTACTGCTGCAGCTAACTGAAACATCTGTGCAGCACTACTGCTGCCAGCTACTGAAACAATCTGTGCAGCACTACTGCTGCCAGCTAACTGAAACATCTGTGCAGCACTACTGCTGCCAGCTAACTGAAACATCTGTGCAGCACTACTGATGCCAGCTAGAGAAGACTGGAATATACTGACACTGAGGACAATCTGGACATGCAGTAAAGCTATTTAAATGGTTATCTAATATAAAAGTAAAAAATGTGTTTTCTAACCCCTGTAAACAGTCAGTAAACCATCCTCACAGATGCCTACTTAAGAACCATTAGCGCTGAAATGAGATGACCGCTGGGAACTGTAGAGCAGGGATCGGCAACAGGTGGACTATCAATAACATTTAAACTAACAATCTACTAACCCTAGCCCTAACGTTAAGCCTTATCCTAACCCTAACCTTTATTCTAAACCTAACCCAAACTGTAACCTTAGCAAACAGTTATTTATCTACAGATAGTTTGTTGATAATATGACCAGATGGAAATCCGGACAATCCAAATAAAGAATGACCTAATTTTGTTTTGGTGGGAAAAATGCTAAAATCACCAGGCATTCATCTAAAAATGAGTTTAATTTAGGAAAACTGTTCCCAAGTATTCCCACAAATTGTGTCTCAATGTAATCAAGGTATGAAATTATTCTTATTTTCAAATACAATCTCTTTTTGTGCTTAGTTGTGGTCAATTTGCAGTGTAAAAATTATTATAATTAAGGTCCGGGCCCCCAACCATCCGCTCTGAGGAAAATCGGCCCGTGGCTGAATCTAGTTTCCTACCCCTGCTGTAGAGGGTGCAGCATGGAGTACAGTAGTAGACCCAATCTGAGGTGGAACATCTGCACCACCTAGTGGCTAACAACAGCCATTACATAAAATACAAAAAGTATTCATCAACATGTTAGGCCTATATACTACAGTATCTATAAATGCATCTGCATTTTGTCCCCCCAAGAAAGAGAATCATTAAGAGATCAATACCATGCTCAACCTGATCTCCTACTCCAACATGTCTATAGCAACTACGTTCATTAGGTGGCGACAGACTTTAATTTGAGAATTCACCTTTTACAAATACTTAAAAAGGTCCAATGCATACATACAAATCATTTCCGGGTAACAATTAAGTACCTTACTGTAATAGCGTTCCATTAAGATGGTCAAAAAGAAACAAAAATGGCTTTTTAACAAAAAAACTATTTCTCAAGCAATAATTGTTGGAACTGTCTGGAGGTGGGGGCCTATTGGGAGGGATATGTAACCTGAAAACTAGCTGTTATTGGCAGAGAGGTCCAGGAGCTCTTTTTTTATTGGTTCATTAACTTATACAACCTGACGATGTTAACAACCTAGCCAGAACTCCACCAATGCTAAACCTGTTGATTACAAGGTGCTGTATAAATCGTATTTTCAATCAGCAACTAACAATCAGAAAATAACACAGATCTAATTTTTTCACTCTTTTACAGTGATAGTTTCATCAGCTGTTGTATGATATCATACAACACTCTAGATCACCTTAACTTCGCACAAAGCGATGCATATAAAGCTCTCCCTTCCTCCCAAAAAAATAAATGAACTCCATTTAGCAAATGCGATCATAACTCTATCCTCCTGATACCTGCTTACAAGCAAAAAACTCAAACAGGAAGTAGCAGTGACACACACAATATAAAAGTGGATACTAAACTACAGGACTGCTTTGCTAGCACAGACTGGAATATATTCCAGGATTCATCTGATGGCATTTAAAAATATATATATATATATTTGTTATTTCACCTTTATTTAACCAGGTAGGCTAGTTGAGAACAAGTTCTCATTTGCAACGGTGACCTGGCCAAGATAAAGCATAGCAGTTCAACACATACAACAACACAGAATCACACATAGAATAAACAAAACATACAATAATACAGTACAAAAAAAGAAAACAAAAAGTCTATATACAATGAGTGCAAATGAGGTAAGATAAGGGAGTTAAGGCAACAAATAGGCCATGGTGGCATTGTAATTACAATATAGCAATTAAACACTGGAATGATAGATGTGCAGAAGATGAATGTGCAAGTAGAGATACTGGGGTGCAAAGGAGCAAGATAAATAAATAAATACAGTATGGGGATGTGGTAGTTGGATGGGCTGTTTACAGATGGGCTATGTACAGGTGCTCTGTGAGCTGCTCTGACAGCTGGTGCTTAAAGCTAGTGAGGGAGATATGAGTCTCCAGCTTCAGTGATTTTTGTAGTTCGTTCGAGTCATTGGCAGCAGAGAACTGGAAGGAAAGGCGGCCAAATGAGGAATTGGCTTTGGGGGTGACCAGTGAGATATACCTGCTGGAGCGTGTGCTACGAGTGGGTGCTGCTATGGTGACCAGTGAGCTGAGATAAGGCGGGGCTTTACCTAGCAGAGACTTGTAGATGACCTGGAGCCAGTGGGTTTGGCGACGAGAATGAAGCGAGGGCCAGCCAACGAGAGCGTACAGGTCGCAGCTGTGGGTAGTATATGGGGCTTTGGTGACAAAACGGATGGCACTGTGATAGACTGCATCCAATTTGTTGAGTAGAGTGTTGGGGGCTATTTTATAAATGACATCGCCGAAGTCGAGGATCGGTAGGATGGTCAGTTTTACGAGGGTATGTTTGGCAGCATGAGTGAGAGGTGCTTTGTTGCGAAATAAGAAGTTGATTCTAGATTTAATTTTGGATTGGAGATGCTTAATGTGAGTCTGGAAGGAGAGTTTACAGTCTAACCAGACACCTAGGTATTTGTAGTTATCCACATATTCTAAGTCGGAGCCGTCCAGAGTAGTGATGCTGGATGGGCGGGCAGGTGCGGGCAGTGATCGGTTGAAGAGCATGCATTTAGTTTTACTTGCATTTAAGAGCAGTTGGAGGCCACGGAAGGAGAGTTGTATAGCATTAAAGTGTCCAAAGAAGGGCCAGAAGTATACAGAATGGTGTCGTCTGCGTACTGAGGAGTTTACCACATCAGTCACCGGCTTCATTAATAAGAGAATTAATGACGTCGTCTCCACAGTGACCGTACGTACAGTTGAAGTTGGAAATTTACATACACCTTTGCCAAATACATTAAAACTCAGTTTTTCACAATTCATGACATTTAATCAGAGTAAAAATGCTCTGTCTTAGGTCAGTTAGGATCACCACTTTATTTTAAGAATGTGAAATGTCAGAATACTACTAGAGAATGATTTATTTCAGCTTTTATTTCTTTCATCCCAGTCCCAGTGGGTCAGAAGTTTACATCAAATCACATTTATTTATATAGCCCTTCTTACACCAGCTGATATCTCAAAGTGCTGTACAGAAACCCAGCCTAAAACCCCAAACAGCAAGCAATGCAGGTGTAGAAGCATACACTCAATTAGTATTTGGTAGCATTGCCTTTAAATTGTTTAACTTCTTATGGCTGCAGGGGCAGTATTGAGTAGCTTGGATGAAAGGTGCACAGAGGTGCCCATAGTAAACTGCCTGCTCCTCTGTCCCAGTTGCTAATATATGCATATTATTATTCGTATTGGATAGAAAACACTCTGAAGTTTCTAAAACTGTTTGAATTATGTCTGTGAGTATAAAATAACTCATATGGCAGGCAAAAACCTGAGAAGTTCCACTTCCTGTTTGAATTGTTTCTGAGGTGGCAGATTTTCAACCAATCTCTCATTGAAATTACAGCGAGATATTGATGAGTTTTCACTTCCTACGGCTTCCACTAGATGTCAACAGTCAATAGAACTTTGTCTGATGACTCTAATGTGAAGGGGGGCCGAAGGAGACAGGAATTAGTCATCACTGCCATGAGGTGACCACGCATTGAACACGCGCGTTCACGTGAGGAGGACCTCCGTTCCACCGCTCTTCTGAAGTCAATCTAATTCTCCGGTTGGAACGTTATTCAAGATGTAACAACATTCTAAAGATTGATTCAGTACATAGTTTGACATGTTTCTACTGACTGTTACGGAACTTTTGGACATTTCGTCACGTTATAGTGGATGCGCTTTGTGACTTTGGAATTGTTTACCGCTAACGTGCTAACCAAAGTAGCTAATTGAACATAAATAACGGACATTATCGAACAAATCAAGAATTTATTGTGGACCTGGGATTCCTAGGACTGCATTCTGATGAAATTCATCAAAGGTAAGGAAACATTTATCATGTATTTTCTGGTTTCAGTTGACCCCAACATGGCGGCTAATTTGGCTATTGTTCTGAGCTCCGTCTCAGATTATTGCATGATTTGCTTTTTCCATAAAGTTTTTTTGAAGTCTGACACAGCAGTTGCATTAAGGAGAAGTATATCTATAATTCCATGTGTATAACTTGTATTATCATCTACATTTATGATGAGTATTTCTGTTGAAACGATGTGGCTCTCTGCAAAATCACTTGATGTTTTTGGAACTAGTGAATGTAACGCGCCAATGTAAACTCAGATTTTTTGTTATAAATATGAACTTTATCAAACAAAACATGCATGTATTGTGTAACATGAAGTCCTATGAGTGTCATCTGATGAAGATAATCAAAGGTTAGTGATTCATTTTATCTCTATTTCTGCTTTTTGTGAAAGCTATCTTTCGCTGGAAAAATGGCTGTGCTTATTGTGGTTTGGTGGTGACCTAACATAATCGTTTGTAGTGCTTTCACTTTGGTGGGATTAACAACAAGATTACCTTTAAAATGATATAAGACACATGTATGTTTGAGGAATTTTAATTATGAGATTTCTGTTGTTTGAATTTGAATTGAATTGAATTTCACTGGCTGCTGTCATATCGATCCCGGTAGCGGGATGCAGCCATAAGAAGTTAACTTGGGTCAAACGTTTTAGGTAGCCTTCCACAAGCATTCCACAATAACAGAGCAGAGCTGGTGTAACTGAGTCAGGTTTGTCGGCCTCCTTGCTCGCACACGCTTTTTCAGTTCTTCCCAAAAATGTTATATAGGGTTGAGGTCAGGGTTTTGTGATGGCCACTCCAATACCTTGACTTTGTTGTCCTTAAGCCATTTTGCCACAACTTTGGAAGTATGCTTGGGGTCATTGTCCATTTGGAAGACCCATTTGTGACCAAGCTTTAACTTCCTGACTGATGACTTGAGATGTTGCTTCAATATATCCACATAATGTTCCTACCTCATGATGCCATCTATTTTGTGAAGTGCACCAGTCCCTCCTGCAGCAAAGCACCCCCACAACATGATGCTGTCACCTCTGTGCTTCACGGTTGGGATGGTGTCCTTCGGCTTGCAAGCCTCCCCCTTTTTCATCCAAACATAACGGTGGTCATTATGACCAAACAGTTCTATTTTTGTTTCATCAGACCAGAGGATATTTCTCCAAAAAGTACGATCTTTGTGCCCATGTGCAGTTGCAAACCGTAGTCTGGCATTTTTATGGAGGTTTTGGAGCAGTGGATTCTTCCTTGCTGAGCGGCCTTTCAGGTTATGTCGATATAGGACTTGTTTTACTGTGGCTATAGATACTTTTGTACCGGTTTCCTCCAGCATATTCACAAGGTCCTTTGCTGTTGTTCTGGGATTTATTTGCATTTTTCGCACCAAAGTAYGTTCATCTCTAGGAGACAGAAAGCGTCTCCTTCCTGAGCGGTATGACGGCTGCATGGTCGCATGGTGTTTATACTTGCATCCTATTGTTTGTACAGATGAACGTGGTACCTTCAGGCGTTTGGAAATTGCTCCCAAGGATGAATTTTTCTTCTGAGTTCTTGGCTAATTTCTTTTGATTTTCCTATGATGTCAAGCAAAGAGGCACTGAGTTTGAAGGTAGGCCTTGAAATACATCCACAAGTACACCTCCAATTCACTAAAATTATGTCAATTAAGCTATCAGAAGCTTCTAAAGCCATGACATAATTTTCTGGAATTTTCCAAGCTGTTTAAAGGCACAGTCATGTAAACTTCTGACCCACTGGAATTGTGATACAGTGAATTATAAGTTAAATAATCTGTCTGTAAACAATTGTTGGGAAAATTACTTGTGTCATGCACAAAGTAGATGTCCTAACCGACTTGCCAAAACTATAGTTTGTTAACAATACATTTGTGGAGTGGTTGAAAAACAAGTTTTAATGACTCCAATCTAAGTGTATGTAAACTTCTGACTTCAACTGTACATATCCCAACCAGAAGCCATGGATTACAGGCAACATCTGCACTAAACTAAAGGCTAGAGGTGCCGCTTTCAAGGAGCGGGATACTAATCCGGACGCTTATAAGAAATCCTGCTGTGCCCTCTGACGAACCATCAAACAGGCAAAGCATTAATACAGGACTAAGATCAAATCGTACTACACCAAATCGTACTACGCCACCCCGCCACCTCGGACCTCGGACGTCGGATGTTTCAGGGCTTGCAAACCATCACAGATTACAAAGGGAAACCTAGCCACGAGCTCCCCAGTGACGCAAGCCTACCAGATGAGTTAAATGCCTTCTATGCTCGCTTCTAGGCAAGGAACACCGAACCATACATGAGAGCATCAGCTGTTCCGGACATCTGTGTGATCACACTCTCCGTAGCTGAGTAAAATCTTTGAACAGGTTAACTTTCAGACGGATTACCAGGACACATACTCAGAACATTCAACCTCTCCCTGATCCCGTCTGTAATACCTACATGTTTCAAGCAGACCACCATAGTCCCTGTGCCCAAGAACGCCAAGGTAACCTGTCTAAATGACTATCTCCACTTAGCACTCACACCTGTAGCCATGAAATGCTTTGAAAGGCTGGTCATGGCTCACATCAACACCGTCATCACAGACACCCTGGACACACTCCAATTCACATACCGCCCCAAAAGATCCACAGATTATGCAATCCCTATTGAACTCCAGAATGCCCTTTCCCAACTGGACAAAAGGAACACCTATGTGAGAATGCTGTTCATTGACTACAGCTCAACATTCAACACCATAGTGCCCCCCAAGCTCATGTTCCTTGGTGTCCACATCACTAAGGACCTATCATGGTCCAAACACACCAACACAGTCGTGAAGAAGGCACGACAATGCCTCTTCCCCCTTAGGAGGCTGAAAATATTTAACGTTTTACAGTTGAACCATTGACAGCATCTTGACAAGCAGCATCACCGCTTGGTATGGCAACTGCTTGGCATCCGACCACAAGGCGCTACAGAGGATAGTGAGTACGGCCCAGTACATCACTGAGGCCTTGCTCCCTTCAATCCAGGACCTCTATACCAGGCGGTGTCATAGGAAGGCCCAAAAAATTGTCAAAGACTCTAGCCATCCAAGTCATAGACTGTTCTCTCTGATACTGGACGGCAAGCAGTACCGGAGCGCCAAGTCTGGAACCAAAAGGCTCCTGAACAGCTTCTACCCCTAAGCCATACGACTGCTGTACAGTTAATCAAGTGGCTACCTGGACTATTTGCATGAATACCCTTTTTTTCCACTGAATCTCTTGCGCTGGCTCTAAGCACACTCACTGGACTCTACCCACACACTCACACATACTACACTGACACTCCAACACACACACACACACACACTTCACATACGCTGCTACCTACATGTACATGTTCAATCAGGTCACCAGTGATACAAGTCAGTATTCAACTTCCATCCACGTCTGAGGATGTCGGGAGATGATGTAGAAACTGGCCACTAGGGGCAACAGTGAGTGGTTTTGCTAGGGTGTTGTGGATGAGGATGGCAGATGGGAGTAGGCATCTGATTCCAAAGGTTGCAAGTTTGAATCCAGCAATTTGTTTTTTAGATTTGTGTTTCAAGCCTATCCCAAACAAATTTGACATTTGCAACAACTTTGAAATTTGACGTTTGGGAAACATGGATGAACATCTAATTCAGAAGAGAGATTGTGAGAGCTAGATGACATGTTACCTCAATAACCTCAACTACCTTGACTTGGTACTGGTACTTCTTGTATATAGCCTCGTTATTGTGACTATTTCCTTTTTTATTTTGTATATGTTTTTAACTTTTTAACTTTGTATTGTTGGGAAAGGGTTCATAAGTAAGCATTTCACGGTAAATTGAATTAGGTACATGTGACCAACAACATTTAATTTAATTTGAAAACGCAGGCAAAACCGAATTTTGGCTGCACTGGGCTTTTAACAATCAATGTCATCATATCAACCAAGCAAACCTGAAATGGATGAAAAATACAGTTGAAAAAGAGGCCAATTTAGTAGCCCTAATTCCCACAAATTCCCATCACCCTTAAGAAATTCAGACAACCTGTGAGAAGTAACATCTTAGTATGATATTATATCCTTATTGTGAGACTGGGGGAAATGCACATTTTGAGGCAATCTAGAACTTTTTAAATGAAACACTTGAGACCTGTGACCCCCACACTGAAAATACTTTGTTTCTTTTTACAGACTGCTTTGTGTTGTTCTGGCATCCAGTCTGTACTTTCCAACACAATGCATATGTAAATTAAGAGTTAGCACTGAGGGATACCATGCTGTTCTAGCTATTCTAGGACATGTAAGCCAATCGCCACTTTAATTCCTTTGAGTGCTATACACAACTGACCACACCTGTGTGTGTGTGTGTGTGTGTGTGTGTGTGTGTGTGTGTGTGTGTTTTTGTGGTGTGTGTGTAAATGGCTGCACCCTTACTAATGTTACATTAGACAATAGAAGTGCTCTTTTCTGTAATGTTGAAAACTTTTTGATCTTTTCAATATTCGTTTGACCTCTTTTGCAGGGTATACCTAAACATGGTCCATCTATGTAAGTATGATCAGGTTGCTATTTAACTAACGCTGTAAACATGGGCTAACTAGCACGTTGGGGTACTCTTATTAGCTAGCCGGAAATGTCTGTAACGTTACTGTTGACGAGCCATGAGTATGGTGTAAAGCAAGCTAGTAGTTAATAAAATGGCGTTTCTGATAAGTAATGTTTATTTCATGCAATTCACAACCGATAGCTACACAATAGCTAGACATTGAGTGTTATTTGTATTTGGGAAGGCCACTTGCTAATTAATTATTGTACACATGAAATACTGTTGGGTGTGTGGTGTTCCCATTTATTGTAGATTATGTTAAAAGAGAGCTCACCATGTTAAATTACCGTTGCGGTGGGTGGCAATCCAGATTCAAGTATTTTGCAGATAGCATAGTGTTATTGGAGCGGTTGTGGTGTATAAGCAGTAAAAAGTGTCAATCCCTAATTGCTTACTCTTTGACCGAAAACATCCTACTTCAAATGCTGTTCTTTTTTTCAGCCAATTTATTGCATATGAATTTCACCATTTAACGAAACAATACAATGCTGATTTTGTTGTATTATCCTTACAGCATCCTTCCTACTGAAGAGTACATGGAGGACACATGTCATCAGATTGGCAATGGCTGGCCACAACAGTCTAACAGACCTTCTACCGCATTGTGGCAGCTTACAACAAGCGAGCACGAGACAGTAAATAAATGAACAGCTAGGCTCTTATGACCCCCTGCAAAACATCTACAATGAGAAACTGGTCAGCATCAACTCTGACAGGATCAAGTACTGGATGGGCTGGCGTGGTACATCAACGGAAGCCTGTGGCCAAACTTCTAGGTGTGTTCCCTCTACCCTCACCATGACAACACACACTTTACAGGTTTATTGAAACGACCAGTGTAAGGCCTACATCATGGAAAAGACACTAAATCACAGGTTCATAAACTAACTATACTGAACCAAAATATAAACGCAACAATTTTTACGATTTTACTGAGTTACAGTTTATGTAAGGAAATCAGCCAATTGAAATAAATTCATTAGGTCCAAATCTATGGATTTCACATGACTGGGAAACATGAGGTAATGGCGGCGGATGAATGGCACGATAATTGGCCTCAGGATCTCGTCACGTTATCTCTGTGCATTCAAATTGCCATCGATAAAATGCAATTTTGTTTGTTGTCCGTAGCTTATGCCTGCCCATACCATAACCCCACCATGGGGCGCTCTGTTCACAACGTTGACATCAACAAACCACTCACCCACATGACGCCATACACATGCTCTGGGGTTGTGAGGCCGGTTAGATGTACTGCCAAATTCTCTAAAACGACGTTGGAGGCGGCTTATGGCAGAGAAATGAACATTCAATTCTCTGGCAACAGCTCTGCTGGACATTACTGCAGTCAGCGTGACAAAACTGCACATATTTTAGAGTGACTTTTTATTGTCCCCAGCACAAGGGGCACCTGTGTTATGATGATGATGCTGTTAAGCAAAATTTAAGAGAAAGAAGCTTTTTGTGCATATGCTACATTTCTGGGAACTTTAATTTTAGCTCATGATACATGGGACCAACACCAACACTTTGTTCAGTGTAGTATACTTTTAAATGTAATCAATACTTCCAATTAAGTCTCAATGCTACCTGGGAATCTATGTGGTCTAAGATACTGTTAACCCCATGTCTGTTCCTGTAGGACTGGCTGGGTTCTTCCYCCTGCATCCCATGACGGTGACAGAAACAGAGCGTCACAGGGCCCTGGCAGAACTAGCAGAGGAAGCAGCTCCAGAAGATGGAGTTAAGCAGCAGGAACTATGAGAGCTGGAGCGTGGGGGACTGTCAAGCATAGCAGGATGTGGTTACTGTACATGAAGGACAGCTATAAATGCCATTCTCCTCCCAAAAGGTTAGTGTCTATGGGGTCATATTGCACTTCCTAATGCTTCCACTAGATGTCAACAGTCTTTAGAACCTTGTTTGATGCTTCTACTGTGAGGATGAGAGAATAAGAGCGGATTGAGTCAGGGGTCTGGCATGAGCTGATCACGCTTGCTCACGTGAGAGTTAGCTGCGCTCCATCGCATTTCTACAGACAAAGGAATTCTCCTTTGCAGATACAGGTAACTGCCAAAATAAAGCAAACACCAACATAAAGTGTCTGGAACTCTATTGGAGGGATGCGACACCATTCAGATCTTAGCAATTCCATCATTTGGTGTTTTTGTTGATGGTGGTGGAAAATGCTGTCTCAGGCGCCGCTCCAGAATCTCCCATATGTGTTCAATTGGGTTGAGATCTGTCACTAGACGGCCATGGCATATGGTTTACATTGTTTTCATGCTCATCAAACCATTCAGTGACCACTGTCATCCTATGTGGGCATACCCATGTTAGCCAAAATAATGGCCAAAATAAGGTCCTTGTCACGGCTGTTGAAAGAGGTGGACCAAGGTGCAGCGTTGTGAGCGTACATTTTCCTTTATTAATAAAAATGACGCCGAACAAAACAACAAACACTACAAAAACAAACCGTGAAGCTACAGGCTATGTGCCCTAAACAAAAGTCAACTTCCCACAAAGACAGGTGGGAAAAAAGGCTACCTAAGTATGGTTCCCAATCAGAGACAACAATAGACAGCTGTCCCTGATTGAGAACCATCATTTTCCACCACCATCAACAAAAACACCAAATGATGGAATTGCTAAGATCTGAATGGTGTCGCATCCCTCCAATAGAGTTCCAGACACTTTATGTTGGTGTTTCCTTTATTTTGGCAGTTACCTGTATCTGTCCATGTCTCATGGACTCATGTCACAGGTCACAAGCGCAATGTGGTGTAGCAGCCTGTCAGGCAGAACAGCTCAATAGTATTGTTACTTTGCCTCTGACCACAGACCTGAAATAATGATGAGTGGAGTCGGAAGTTCCATGTAGATGCTGACCCAATTGCAGCCCTAATTACAGAATTGTACACTGATGAGGATACAAGAGCTAGCTGGGTTACTCTTCAACAGATCAGGTATTGTTTCTGTGAGAAACAAACACCAGTTGATACATACTGTACCGTAAACCAGACTAAGCCCTTTATTGTTTATATATACACACTGAACTGTAAACCCCTGACTAAGCCCTTTATTGTGTATGCACACTGACTAGAACGAACCAAACGTATCATGGATGACTAGAGAAAAATGACAATAGACTGCAGAGGACAGAGGGACTCTGGCTGTTTGAATATGGTAAAAGCACCATAGAGCTCCGTGTAACCTAACCTGACTCCCTCTTACCTGCCCCATCACAATGCTGTATATCAGTCAGCCCGCCACGGAACAGTGACTGAGCTTTACAGCACAGGCAACAATGGGCCCAGCAGTCTGCCAATGTCAATGACACACAACACTGCCTGGAGACAACAGTAGTCACCCTGTCTGTTATTAACTGCACCCACCTGCCTCTGAACCCTGACAACAGACAGCAACCATCCCTTACCTTAGTCAAAACAACAGCAGTATTCCTGGACTTCAGACTAGCCATATACAGGTTACTGACAAAATAATGGAAACACTTGAGTATATAAGGGATACAAAGTATATTGAACGCAGGTCCTTCCACACAGGTGTGGTTCCTGAGTTATTTAAGCAAGTAACATCCCATCATGCTTAGGGTCATGTATAAAAATGCGGGGCAGGCTATTATTTTGGCTACCATGGCTATGCCCCCATAGGATGACAATGCCCCCATCCACAGGGCACGAATGGTGACTGAATGATTTGATGAGCATGAAAACGATTTAAGCCATATGCCATCTCAGTCACCAGATCTCAACAGAATGGCACCGGAGGGGATGGCTGGCGTTTTTACGTGCTCCTAACCACCTGTGCTTTTTTGTTCACTTTTTCGCATTGTTTGGAACTTATTTGTTTAACTTATTTTGTACATAATGTTGCTGCTACCGTCTCTTATGACCGAAAATAACTTCTGGACAGCGATTACTCACCTCGAACTGGAAGAAGATTTTTTATTTAACGAGTCCGATGAGAAGGATATACTGCTTTCTCGGGAAGGGGTCATAAATGTCCGTCATTTGTGTTAACTTCTTGGTGACAGGRGGGCAGTATTGAGTAGCTTGGATGAATAAGGTGCCCAGAGTAAACTGCCTGCTACTCTGTCCCAGATGCTAATATATGCATATTATTACTAGTATTGGATAGAAAACACTCTGAAGTTTCTAAAACTGTTTGAATGATGTCTGTGAGTATAACAGAACTCATATGGCAGGCAAAAACCTGAGAAAAATCCAACCAGGAAGTGGGAAATCTGAGGTTGGTCAATTTTCAACTCATTCCCTATTGAAGATACAGTGGGATATTGGTCATGTTGCACTTCCTAAGGCTTCCACTAGATGTCAACCGTCTTTAGAACTTTGTTTGAGGCTTCTACTTTGAAGTGAGGCCGAATGAGAGGGGAATGAGTCAGAGGTCTGGCAGAATGCTTTGAGCTCGTGACGCGTGGCCATGTGAGAGGTAGCTCGCATTGCATTGCTTTTCTACAGACAAAGGAATCCTCCGGTTGGAACATTATTGAAGATTTATGTTAAAAACATCCTAAAGATTGATTCTATACTTAGCTTGACACGTTTCTACGGACTGTAATGGAACTTTTTGGACTTTTCGTCTGACCTTTCGGCTGGACCAAACGGAAGGTATTTGGACATAAATGATGAACTTTATCGAACAAATCAAACATTTATTGTGGAACTGGGATTCCTGGGAGTGCATTCTGATGAAGATCATCAAAGGTAAGTGAATATTTATAATGCTATTTCTGACTAATGTTGACTACACAACATGGCGGATATCTTTTTGGCTGTTTTGGTCTCTGAGCGCCGTACTCAGATTATTGCATGGTGTGCTTTTTCCGTAAAGTTTTTTTGAAATCTGACACAGCAGTTGCATTAAGAAAAGACGGAGAAAAAGGTTGGGCTGCCTGCTGAGAATTCATAGGCAAGTGAGTATACCCCCCGTCATCCGTTCTATTGGCCAACGTGCAATCATTGAAAAATAAAATGGATGATCTACGATCAAGATTATCCTACCAACGGGACATTAAAAACTGTAACTTTAATATCTTATGTTTCACCGAGTCGTGGCTGAATGACGACACGGATAATATAGAGCTGGCGGGATTTTCCATGCACCGGCAGGACAGAGAAGCTACGTCTAGTAAAACAAGGGGTGGGGGTGTGTGTACATTTATCAATAACATCTGGTGCGCAATGTCAAATATTAAAGAAGTCTCGAGGTATTGTTCGCCTGAGATAGTGTGGTCTACAGCTCATCATAAGGTACTCTATCTACCAAGAGAGTTCTCATCTATATTATTATTACCACCACAAACCGATGCTGGAACTAAGACTGCACTCAACCAGCTGTGTAAGGCCATAAGTAATCAAGAAAATGCTCATCCAGAAGCAGCACTCCTAGTAGCCGGGGACTTTAATGCAGGCAAACCTAATTTCTACCAGCATGTGCAACCATAGGGAAAAAAACTATAGACCACCTTTACTCCACGCACAGAAAAACATACAAAGCTCGCACTCACCCTCATTCTATACTCCTGATTCCTGCTTACAAGCAGGAAGGACCAGTGACTTCCGGAAGTGGTAAGATGACGCGGACGCTACGCTACAGGACTGTTTTGCTAGCACAGACTGGAATATGTTCCGGGATTCTTCCGATGGCATTGAGGAGTATAGCACATCAGTCATCGGCTTCATCAATAAGTGCATCGAAGACGTCGTCCTCACAATGACCGTACGTACATATCCCAACCAGAAGCCATGGATTACAGGTCAACATCCGCATCGAGCTAAAGGCTAGAGCTGCCGCATTCTAGGAGCGGGACACTAATCCGGACCATTATAAGAACCATCAAACAAGCAAAGCGTCAATACAGGATTAAGATTGAATTCCACTACACCGGCTCTGACGCACGTTGGATGTGGTAGGGTTTGAAAAATATTACAGACTACAAAGGGAAACCCAGACGCGAGTTGCCCAGTGACGCAAGCCTACCAGACGAGCCAAATGCCTTTTATGCTCGCTTTGATGCAAGCAACACTGAAGCATGCATGAGAGCAAAGCTGTTCTGGATGACTGTGTGATAACGCTCTCAGTAGCCGATGTGAGCCAGACCTTTAAACAGGTCAACATTCACAAAGCCGCGGGGCCAGATGGATTACCAGGACGTGTACTCAAAGCATGCGTGGACCAACTGGCAAGTGTCTTTACTGACATTTTCAACCTCTCCCTGATCCAGTCTGTAATACCTACATGTTACAAGCAGACCACCATAGTCCCTGTGCCCAAGGAAGCGAAGGTAACCTGCCTAAATGATTACCGCCCCGTAGCACTCACGCCAGTAGCCATGAAGTGCTTTGAAAAGTTGGGCATGGCTCACATCAACAGCATCCTCCCAGATACCCTAGACCAACTCCAATTCGCATAATGCCCCAACAAATCCACAGATTACGCAATCTCAATCACACTCCACACTGCCCTTTCCCACCTGGACAAAAGGAAAACGTATATGAGAATGCTGTTCATTGACTACAGCTCAGCGTTCAACACCATAGTGCCCACAAAGCTCAGGACCCTGGGACTAAACACCTTCCTCTGCAATTGGATCCTGGACTTCGACGGCCGCCCCCAGGTGGTGAGGGTAGGCAACAACACGTCTACCACGCTGATCCTCAACACTGGGGCCCCTCAGTGGTGTGTGCTTAGTCCCCTACTGTACTCCTTGTTCACCCATGACTGCGTGGCCAAACACAACTCCAACACCATTATTAAGTTTGCTGACGACACAACGGTGGTAGGCCTTAACACGACAACGATGAGACAGCCTATACGGAGGAGGTCAGAGACCTGGCAATGTGGTGCCAGGACAACAACCTCTGCCTCAATGTGAGCAAGACAAAGGAGCTGATCGTGGACTACAGGAAAAGGAGGACCGAGCACGTCCACATTCTCATCGACAGGGCTGTAGTGGAGCGGGTCGAGAGTTTCATGTCCTTGGTGTCAACATCAGCAACTATCATGGTCCAAACTAGAGGTCGACCGATTAATCTGAATGGCCGATTAATTAGGGCCGATTTCAAGTTTTCATAACAATCGATAATCGGCATTTTTGGGCACCGATCATGGCCGATTACATTGCACTCCACGGGGAGACTGCGTGGCAGGCTGGCTACCTGTTATGCGAGTGCAGCAAGGAGCCAAGGTAAGGTGCTAGCCAGCATTAAACGTATCATATAAAAAAACAATCAATCTTAACATAATCACTAGTTAACTACACATGGATGATGATATCACTAGTTTATCTAGCCTGTCCTGCGTTGCATATAATCGATGCGGTGCCTGTTAATTTATCATTGAATCATAGCCTACTTCGCCAAACGGGTGATTTAACAAGCGCATTCGTGAAAAAAGCACTGTCGTTGCACCAATGTGTACCTAACCATAAAAATCAATGCCTTTCTTAAAATCAATACACAAGTATATATTTGTTAAACCTGCATATTTAGTTAATATTGCCTGCTAACGTGAATTTATTTTAACTAGGGAAATTATGTCACTTCTCTTGCTTTCTGTGCAACAGAGTCAGGGTATATGCAGCAGTTTGGGCTGCCTGGCTCGTTTTGAACTGTGTGAAGACTATATCTTCCTAACAAAGACAGCCAACTTCGCCAAACTGGGGATGATTCAACAAAAGCGCATTGGGAAAAAGCACAATCGTTGCACGAATGTACCTAACCATAAACATCAATGCCTTTCTTAAAATCAATAAACAGAAGTATCTTTTTTAAAACCTGCATATTTAGTTAAAAGAAATCCAGGTTAGCAGGCAATATTAAACTAGGGAAATTGTGTCACTTCTCTTGCGTTCATTGCACGCAGAGTCAGGGTATATGCAACAGTTTGGGCCACCTGGCTCGTTGGGAACTAATTTGCCAGAATTTTACATAATTATGACATAACATTGAAGGTTGTGCAATGTAACAGGAATATTTAGATTTATGGATGCCACCCGTTGGATAAAATACGAAACGGTTCCGTATTTCACTGAAAGAATAAACGTCTTGTTTTCGAGATGATGATAGTTTCCGGATTTCATATTAATGACCTAAGGTTCGTATTTCTGTGTGTTATGTTATAATTAAGTCTATGATTTGATATTTGATAGAGCAGTCTGACTGAGCGGTGGTAGGCAGCAGCAGGCTCGTAAGCATTCATTCAAACAGCACTTTCGTGCGTTTGCCAGCAGCTCTTCACTGTACTTCAAGCATTGAGCTGTTTATGACTTCAAGCCTATCAACTCCCGAGATTAAGCTGGTGTAACCGATGTGAAATGGCTAGCCAGTTAGCGGGGTGCCGCTAATAGCGTTTCAATCGGTGACGTCACTCGCTCTGAGACCGTGAAGTAGTTGTTCCTCTTGCTGTGCAAGCGATGGGTAATGATGCTTCGAGGGTGGCTGTTGTCGATGTGTTCCTGGTTCGAGCCCAGGTAGGGGCGAGGAGAGGGACGGAAGCTATACTGTTACACTGGCAATACTAAAGCACCTATTAGAACATCCAATAGTCAAAAATATATGAAATACAAATGGTATAGAGAGAAATAGTCCTAAAATAACTACAACCTAAAACTTCAACCATGGAATATTGAAGACTCATGTTAAAAGGAACCACCAGCTTTCATATGTTCTAATGTTCTGAGCAAGGAACTTAAACGTTAGCTTTTTTACATGGCACATATTGCACTTTTACTTTCTTCTCCAACACTTTGTTTTTGCATTATTTAAACCAAATTGAACATGTTTCATTATTTATTTGAGGCTAAATTGATATTATTGATGTATTATATTAAGTTAAAATAAACGTGTTCATTCAGTATTGTTGTAATTGTCATTATTACAAATAAAAAAATATATATATAAATCGGCCGATTAATTGGTATCGGCTTTTTATGGTCCGCCAGTAATCGGTATCGGTGTTGAAAAATCATAATCGGTCGACCTCTAGTCCAAACACACCAAGACATTCGTGAAGAGGGCATGACAACACCTTTCCCCCCTCAGGAGACTGAAAAGACTTGGCATGGGTCCGCAGATCCTCAAAAAGTTCTACAGCTGCACCATCGAGAGCATCCTGACAGGTTGCATCACCGCCTGGTCTACAGAGGGTAGTGTGTACGGCCCAGTACATCACTGGGGCCAAGCTTCCTGCCATCCAGGACCTGTATAATAGGCAGTGTCAGAGGAAAGCCCAAAAGGTTGGCAAAGACACCAGTCACCCAAGTCATAGACTGTTTTCTCTGCTACCGCTCGGCAATCTGTACCGGAGCGCCAAGTCTAGGACCAAAATGCTCCTTAACAGCTTCTATCCCCAAGCCATAAGACTGCGGAACAATTAATCAAATGGCCACTGGACTATTTACATTAACAACCCCCCCAGTGTTTTGTACCCCCCCAGTGTTTTGTTTATTATCTATGCACACCCACTTCACCCCTACCTACATGTACAAATTACCTCAACCACCTGTACCCCTGCACATTGACTCCGTACCGGTACCCCCTGTATATAGCCTCTTTATTGTTATTTTATTGTGTTACTTTTTATAATTTTTTACTTTAGTTTATTTGGTAAATATTTTCTTAACTCTTTATTGAACTGAACTGTTGGTTAAGGGCTTGTAAGTAAGCATTTCACAGTAAGGTCTACACATGTTGTATTCAGCGCATGTGACTAATAAAGTTTGATTTGATTTGAACCCAATTGAACACTTATGAGAGATTCTGGAGCGGCGCCTGGGACAGCGTTTTCCACCACCATCAACAAAACACCAAATGTGGAAGAATGGTGTTGCATCCCTCCAATAGAGTTCCATACACTTGCAACATCTATGCCAAGGTGCAGGGAAACCGTTCTGGCTCCTGGTGGCCCAATGCCCTATTAAGACACTTTGTGTTGGTGTTTCTTTTATTTTGGCAGTTCCTTGTGTAATAATATATATAAGCCATTTAGTAGATGCTTTTATCCAAAGTGACTTACATTTTTATGTGTTGGTGGCCCTGGGAATAGAACCCACAATCCTGGCGTTGCAAGTGCCATGCTCTACCAACTGAATCTAACCAGATCCCTGCCCATCGTCAAAACAACAGCTGCTAGACCTGTCTTCAGACAAAACAGCCATCCATGCACTGGGTCAAAACAACAGCAGGTAGGCTACCCCTGCTCTGCAGACCTTGTCATCTCATTAGTGACAATGCAGTGATGAAGAGGCCTCCTCTCCTCATTGTTTGAGGATGTTGACCACACTTCTGTCAGATGGCTTCGTCCTGCACACATTATTATACCTGACAGTGCTGAGACTCAAGATGCAATGCATTCAATATTCATCATCCAGGCATCTCAGGACCATATCACCTACACTTGTGACAGTCAAGGTTAGTGTTAGGGTTAGAGTAACGTAGCAGGCGTAAAAGAAACGCCTGAAACTAGATCCCCTACATACTGGTTTTGATGAGGAGAAAACAACTGTCGGGGGAGGTTCTCTTCTGCACTGTTCAACCAATCCAGTAAATGTGGAGGAGGAGTTCATATGGAGTGTCGTCCAAAAGGAGAAGTCACGTCCCATGCGCTCTTTCCATTTCCTCTGAAAACCGGAACATCCAGTTGTTGGAGACTCCGCAGAGTCTAGGATTAGGGCACGTGTGACTGAGTAAGACACGTATGTATGGTTGTAGGTTATCACATGGTAAAGGTATCTTCTCAGAACAGTGTAATGTGACTACCATTTGTCTAACAGAGAGAGTGGTGAAGAGGAGCGAGAGAGAGAAGGATGATCTCAGCAGAGTCTGATCAAGGGGTACAACTTTGAGGGAGATTTAACGGGCCAGGTAAATCCTTATGGAACAGTATGTCCTTCCCATCTTGTTGGGCAAATATGCTAGCGACCTAGATGATTAAAATAAAACGAGAGCCAGTACCATGGAGTAAGAGCCTTCTGTCCAGAGGACAGTCTAACATTGCACTGAGGACGGTGGCAAACAGCAACACATCACTAATGCAACATTAGTTAACCTATACTTAAATGATAATGCCCAAGAAGGCTGTGTTTGGAGGATATATTGGCACGGGTGTTGTTAGGCCCGAGACACCGGCTTCAAGGGCATTTTCACTTTTATACCAAGGGTTACCAACATATTCAAATAATGATTGACATATTTTCTTTAAAAATGCTATTTTGATGAATTTATTCATACTATCTTTCGACAATATATAGTCCCGACACAAATCTAGGGTTGCTACCCAAGCCAACTGGTCATTTGAGCGTTCGTCGTTCGTTCGGTTCGGTTGCCAGAAACGTGACCTAGTCGTCCGTTTCTAATTGTTCCATTGTCATACTGGCTGGCGACGTTCTTATCCCTTGCTTGCTAGCTTGCCAACTACGGCTAACTTACAGTCACGTCAAACAGTGCAGCTAGAATAACAACAAAGTAGCTGCATTTGCATTTGTTTAAGCTGTTTTCTAGTGACATTTATTTGGATACATCCATAACAATGAGCTAATGAGGTACGATTTCACCAGGCATAGAAAATGTGCTCCCTCGTCAGGACACTGTTCTTCAGAGAAGCTAGCCAACAACACAACTAACACAATAACTACAAACTGAAGCTGGGAAGACTGAAAACTAGCTGCATTTGGTTTCGTTTGACCTTTTTTCAATTTACATTTCTTTGTATATATCCATACAAATGATGCCAGCTGATTCATGACTTCGACTGGTTGAGAAACGCTGCCTGCCTTTTTCAGTGAACAGCTATCACGTAAGCAGTACCTTAGCACACTGAGACAAGGTAGGCTACACAATTCCATTCTGCCTGAGCCTCAGGTGTTCCACTGAACCTTTCTCACACCCCATGCCTGTCCCCATCTCTGTTCATACACCCTGCTGCACTCTGCTGCGTGCTAATACACCCTGCTACCTGTTCAGCCCAAAACCAGTCTGAACTGCCCAATCTCAGCCACGATTTAGGTCTCAGCTACCCAGCCCCAACCAGTCTGAGTCTCCCAGGTCTCTCCAGGTGTGCCCTGGTCCTTACCTGGTGCTGTCTCTTATACACCAGTAGATGTGTATAAGAGACAGGCCCCAACCAGTCTGAGTCTCCCAGGTCTCTCCAGGTGTGCCCTGGTCCTTACCTGTACTTCATGCCAGTCTGGTAGGACACACACTCCTCCAGGGCCAGGCCGTTCATCTTCAGGAAGTCCTCCATGTTCTTGACCTGAGCGGCATGCCTCTGCTCCCTGAGGCGCCTCAGCTCCCCTGGGTCGGTGGGCCGAGGTAGGTTCAGGCCCTGGTCCGAGTGGTAGTGGCTGATGCCGCTCCGCATGCTCTCGCTGTATGACATGGACAGCATCTTGCCACTGCCGCCGCTGCTGCTTTTCCGTATCCCACTGCCCTGCCCGGCGGGTTTGGGGATCTGTAGGTTTTCGGAATGAGTGTACATGGATTGACGCCTAACTGCCACCCCGGGGGGCTGACCTCCTGTCATCCCTCCCGCAAACATCCCCCCTACTCCTGCTGTCGCCGCAGCAACCCACCGCTCAGTGAAAAAGAAAAGTGGGGCCGGGACGGAGCTAGAAGCCACCAGGACATGGCCACCTCCTTAAATAGCACCTGACTTCTCCCATAAGAAAGAGCTCTCCTGCTCTGCTCGGGGTAGCAGTACCACACAGCCATGCATGGTGTAATCAGAGTCACGGCACCGCCCCCCATGACAGGCACACAATGGCAGGGTAAAACTGATCGGGTGCATTCAGGTGACCACCTTGTGGTTAACTAAGGAGCAGGACCAGAGGACACATGCGAGAGGCATATCTGCATAAGAGACAGCAGGACGAGGAGGAGACATTGACATGCACCAGGGGCCAGGGCAGACTTGAATTGATAAGTCAAGCAACATATTTCACATCAATTTAAATAAATGCAGAACAATAAGAAACATTAAACTATTGGTCCATAGTCTACAGTCCATAGTCTACAGTCCATAGTCTACAGTCCATAGTCTACAGTCCATAGTCTACAGTCCATAGTCTACAGCCAACCAAAAAGTGCAAGTAAAGCATCTCAAGTAAAGCGTTTCAAATTACTATTTTAAACTTACATCCTCGCTCTGGTTAAACACTAAACAAGAACCTTTCAAAGTGCAACTGTGTAATATTTCTAATGTCAATTTTGGACAAATTAGCCATTTCAGCCTGGGAGTTCTGTCAACCTGTCATCACTGCCTTAGTTCACTACAAACACAGTAAGCACTACAGCACCTGAGACAGGAAATGTTGCCCTGTAGGTCTACAAAGGAAGTCCGAAGGCAAACGGTTTGTGATCCCATAAAAGTCTATTGACTGACACATACAATTATATATTTTTTCTCTCCCCAATTTCATGGTATCCAATTGGTAGTTACAGTCTTGTCTCATCACTGCAACTCCCGTATGGACTCGTGAGAGGCAAAGGTCAAGAGCTATGCATCCTACGAAACACAACCTAGCCAAGCTGCACTGCTTCTTGACACAATGCCTGCTTAACTTAGAAGCACCAATGTGTCAGAGGAAACACCGTACACCTGGCGACCGTGTCAGCATACACTGCCCGCCATAGGAGTCACTAGTGCATGATGGGACACTGCTTCACAACATCTCTATCACCCCAAAACAGCCATGTGGTTGATTCTATGATCAGGGATGAATAGTCCTGAAGTCTGTCCATGTTTGCCATCAAGGGCATAGGTTTCTTCCAGTTCTCCAGCTTTCCCTGTCCTCCCAGTCCAGTGGACTCCACCACCCGTAGAGACCGAGAGGCCAGGCAGCATGCATCCGCTCCAGACTATACAAACACACACTCATCCAGCCACCACACCTCACACACAGTATACTCAAACACACCCAAGCAGTGGTTGATGGTCTTTGCTTAAACTCACCCGATTTCTAGGTGGTCGGCTCATGAGGGGTCGTAGGTGCCAGCCTGCTCTTATAAACACACTGCCTGTAGCAATGCAGCAGGTCCACCCAAACTGGGAGTGTCTTACTAGGAAGTGTCTAAACCAATTAGTGGATGAGAAGGTGCCCTCCCACCTCATTTACGCTGCCCTATACCACCCCCCCCCTACTGTTAGATCTCATGGAGGAAATCCATTTTTCATTTAGTGCCCCGGCTTGTTTCTGCTAACCGCAGCAAATAATATCAGGTAGAAGATCAGCCATTATTCGCAGAAGCTTTTGTGCTAAAAGCCTCAGATTGATGTTCCACGGGAAGGAATACTAAGAGGCAATCAGAACATAATGAGGCCTGAGTGTGTTTACACACACACACACACACGCACGCACACACACAAGTACAGTCTACACCACAGGATTCTACTGCCTACATTACTGAAAACCTCAGCTACAGTACATTGGATCTATTCTGGCTCTATTCTTCCACATCTGTCTCAGAAGGACCTGGTGTATTCAGGTCAAAGTACTGTAGCCCTTAAATACACCAGCTGCAGAGGGTCAGCCATGAGGAGAGGTCTGGATGTCTAGCAGTCATCATACCTCTGGTAGACTAGGCTACATGTCAGGCTATAACTGATCTGTAACAAAATAATGTGCCATCTACTGTTTCCAAGCAAGTGTTTGGGCAAACACAGGAAAAAAAGTTATTCACAAATGCCTACCCAAAACACCCAGTCAGAAATCTTTTGCAATACATATCGAAAAGATAACACCTGAGCAAGATCAGGATCACTACACAGTACTACACACACATTTGATATATGAGAGAGTAAAACAATGACACTTGAGCAAACCCAGAAGTACGTGCTGATGGAGTATCAAACTCAAAGTTGAAGAGACGGCATTTGCAATACCTATTTTTCTGGATCAATACCAGAGTGACAGAGTACATGAAAGGTTTGGGGTCGACGGACAGGAAAATCCTAATTCCCCTGGACACAGTAAAAGGGTTACGGAGGTTCAGAGATGGAAATACTAAAAGCCTCTTGCTGTATAAAATTGTAAACATTAAACCGCCATATCTTGTGACCTCTTGACCGCAATACTACCAGACTACATCATCATCACAGACTGAGATATCTAATGGCCAGACATAACGAAGCATGAACTGCAACATAAACACCCAATGCTGTTCTCAAAGTGTTATTGTGCTGAGGTGATTTTGTCTTACTTGACCAGTGTAACAAAGAAGCAACTATGTGGTCCTACAGTATGTGTCTCAGTCAGTAGTGCATGGCGCTTATAACGACAAGGCTCATGGGTTTGATTCCCGCTGGTGCCAACCATACATAAAAGGCATGCATGCATGACTGTAAATCGATTTGGATAAAAGTGTCCGCAAAATGGCATATACAATTTATTAGGTACACCTGACCCGGTACTAGATGGGTGTACCTAATAAACTGACCAGTGAGTGTATTAGATTATTAACCGTGTGGTATTTTCCACTGTACTTAACTACCATCCTGCTAGAATCCCAGGCCTCCCAGAAAACAGAAATAAACATTTATGAAACCACAAAAACTGTGGTTTTTTAACTGGGTTAAAAACTTGATATAACTGAATGCGTGCTGAAGACACCCTACTTGGGAAACATTATAGCATACTCAAATATGCATCAAAAGTTCTCAGATTACATAAGGTCAACACACAAAAAACATCCATGTCCATTTAGTGTCCCATCACACTGCTAGCCAGTCTGTGCGAGACAGACAGAGAGCGTGTGAAGCCATGATCGATCCCCTCTGAGTCAAGGCAGCAGCGGGACACTTATAAAAGGACAGAAATGTGCAAGGGAAGTTTTGGAGATCAAAATCTGATAGAGAGCTCATTACCCTGGCCTGCATCCACAGTGTCCGGGGTATTATAACCAGATCAGCCCATAAAACATGATCCCCCTCTGAAACAGCAGGAAGACATACAACCCTTATAGCCCACTACTGGACTGGGCTGAGTACAGTACAAGAAACCAAAGTATTAGGTCACTTTTAGATGCAAAACTTTGATACCTATTTGAAAGTCTTGGACTGAGTGGAATGCAGACTACAAATATGGCCTCTGAACAACATTGCGAACAGCACAATGTGGTGTCCAGCAAAGATAAAATCAGGCTACTAGCTCGGCCAACAGTGACTGGTAAAGGATGATACAGATGATACAGATTGACATAGAGAAGTATAGGAAAGCAGGCAGTGCCAGGTTCCACAGTAGGCAGAGAGAGAGAGAAAGAGAAAGAGAAAGAGAAAGAGAAAGAGAGAGAGAGAGAGAGAGAGAGAGAGAGAGAGAGAGAGAGAGAGAGAGAGAGATACCTGTAGAACTGCAGCTGTCGTTTAGGGCTCCCATAGCGTGCGCTGAGGTCAGCGGAAGAGAGGAAGAGAGAGTACAGCTTAGATGAACATGTAGCTGAAGGGAGGGGACCGTAAACCACAAGAGAGTAAGGGGAACAACATAGTAAAAGACATGCTGCATGCAAGAACAAAGCCTCATTTCACAGGGAATAGGAAAGCTCAGTGTATCAAGCAACGAACTGGACCCCAAATACCATCACTGACACTCAGACATCTGAGGTACATCTGTGAATCTGTCATGCATGCAAACCACACAGAGACCTCTGAGGAAACCCATAGAGCACAGCTGCCTTGGAAAAATACTATAGAGTGCAGAACGCATATCAAGCAATTTTATATTAAATGAAGGGAAGGGCAAAGATTGAAATAGACGGGGAAAAGAGATTGCAGAGATTTCTGAAGCATCAAAATTCTCTCCCTTGCGATTGGTGTTATAATTAAGCAATAAGTCCTGAGGGGGTGTGGTATATGGCCAACATACCATGGCTAAGAGTTGTTCATAGGAACAACGCAACGCATACACCACAAACCCCCAGGTGCATTATTGCTTTTATAAACCGGTTACCAACAAATTAAAACAATGACTGACATATTTTCAAAAACAGTTTAATTTTGATAAGTAAATTCATACGATTTTATCATTCCACCTGAGGAAATAGTCTGGGGAAAATATGGTTGCTGTGCAATCAAATAATGGTTGCTATGCAGTAGAGCTGGGACGATAAACCTACAATTATGGACACTGACCATACCGATCAATTATCGCAGGCATTGTTTTGATATTGTTTATTACGATAAGTAATGCATTACTGTCGAGAAGGCAAAACTGGCGAGAAGGCAAAACTGGCGAGAAGGCAAAACTGGCGATAAGGCAAAACTGGCGATAAGGCAAAACATACAACTAATCGAACGAAAGACTTCTATAGCAACCAAAATATGAGAAATTATGAATTCGCTTATGAAAATATAAATGAAAATGTTTTATTTATACCGGTAAATGTGTGCTTTCATACTGTTTTCATTGGCAACAGTAGTGTAAGCGGGATAAACGCTTATACCAACAAAACAATTATAATAATGTTGCACATTGTTAGAAACTTGTCGTTCTATTTATCGTTATCGCATCAATTCAGGCCATTTATTACAATGGATTTTAATGTGCAATCTAATCCAGTGATTGTCATGCATTTTATGTGGAAATATTTCTTATTGTTGTTATATTTTACAGTTAAAATAGGGCTCCATCATTTTTAGATGTTTTTGTTCAATAGAGATGAATTTGTCTGCATATCTTTGTGCTCTAACATCATAGGCATATTGTTATTTGGGGATAATTCATCACCTGAGTAAGTGGAAACTCAAAACACATTAGCTAGATCACTAACTTGAGATAATACCCACTGCTAGTAGCCATGTATTAATCTAACGTACACGCCCCCCCAAAACAACTTTGCAGTTGTAGCCTACCGCCCATTGAGGCCAATGCAACCCAATGGCCAATGTAATTTTGCGCGCTCAGTATCTCAAAGCCATATCAAATACCTAGTTTGCAAAATAGTTGCTATTGATCTCAAAATTGATAGTTGAGAAATAAAAGTATACCTACAGAAAGCTGAGAACATCCTCTCTCCATCTGTGACATCAAGATAACTGTGTTTACCCCGCAATTAGATTTTTTTATGTTGTACAATCAGAACACTTTTCTTTCGCAGGCCCCAGTGTCACGACTTCCACCGAAGTTGTTCCCTCTCCTTGTTCGGGCGGCGTTCGGCGGTCGACGTCACCGGCTTTCTAGCCGCCACCGATCCATGTTTCATTTTTCCTTTTGTTTTTTCTGTTTACACACCTGGTTCCCATCTCATAATTATGTTCCTTATTTAACCCTCTGGTTTCCCTTTCTGTTTTGTGCGTGATTCTCTTTTGTGTATTCCAGTGTGTTGTATTTTGAGTCCTGTTTTGTCCTTGTTTGGAACGGGATTTTGTTACGTTTTGGATTGAGTAAATCAGTGATTGTTACTCTTATCTGTGTCCTGCGCCTGACTCCTTCGCTATCTTTTAGATAGACTCTGACACCCAGTGAAACAAGTACATGGGCAGGCAGGCAGGCAGAAATATTCATTACAGGACTCATGAGGATAATGTAATTTACTGTTTGACCAAATCATGGTTTTAGCCTCCCAAAAAAATAGGATGTTTTGCAGCCTCCTAAAAAATAGGACGTTTTGAATGTGAAGCACGCACCTATGTGACCGATACCTTTTATTACTCGCACTCCAAGTCACAGGGTGGCAACATGCAACTAAATGGTCGCAGTCTGGAGCCCTGCCTTGTAGGCTTTTCACTATAGGCAAATTCTCTAACTTTCATTTTACGCCAATGAAAAATAGTCTCCATCTTCGCATTGAACAATAACCTAGGCCAAGGCTCCTCTCTCCCTCTCTATCTACCCTCAACAGCAGGGCAGCCCTGGACAATTTGGCAGGCTACAATTTAATTTAACGGCTTTTCATTTATTTAATCGGCCAAAAGCCGGCAGTTATTGGCTAACGAAACCCTACGGGATGTATAAAAAGTGAATACCGGCAAGAAAGTGGTAAAAATGTGTAAAATAAACATTGGCAAAAAAAATGTACAGGTAAAATACTGTCAATTATATCTGAAAGTAACACTAAACAAATGGTTCTCTGGTGCCACATGCTAGTGGCATGTGGAACAGCAGGAAAGGGGCTGTGCTTGAACCAATGAGAGAACAGAAACAAGTGTTTCCACTACAAGCTTACTGATGATCTATTTTTTTGTATTACAAAGGATTGGGGATGACACGAGTAGGTACATGACTGCTTGTTCTGAATAGAATGGAAGTAGCATGACTCATGAAGTATGGACATTTCATTTTTATCAGGCTGGAGAAATTAACTGCATGCACCATGAGATCCCATACACAGGCCACGTTGAATGTGTGTTTGTGTGTGTGTACTCACTTGTAGATCATGCCCGGTGAGCCAGTCTGTCGGGAGAGGCGGGCAGGTGAGTCTGTGGTAGATTCAGGATACATGGAGACGGGAGGGTGGGGGTATGGCCAGTCTGCCGAAGGGTCTCTCTCTCACCAGGAAAACAGGGGACTGTCTCTCAACAAACTGGGCTTCTGGAGGGGATAGAGAGAGTAAACAGTCTGTACACTGGTATATCTTCTGTGTGGTTATAGTGATAAGGAGAGAGACAACTTTCTTTCTTATCCATTCTGATTTCAGTATTCCTTTTTTTGTGTCAAATAGTTCTTTCAAGATGTCACTGCTCTTCACCAGCCACTAGATGGCACCATTCCCTCACTGTGGTCTCACAGGCAGCAGCTTGAATAAATAAGTAAGGTGGTCAGACCAATAAGACTGCCATCTGGGCTCAGTGGGCTGTAACTGGGGATGTTAACTATTGTTTTGTAAACTACAGGGGAATAAATTTGGCCAATCAGAGCCACTTGTCTGATCACATGTTATACACACGTTCACACACTCAGACCCACTTTAAACACGTTCACACACAAAGTTATGGGTGTCCTCACACATCGTCATCCTACCCTTGTCGTATGCGTGTGCTCGGGGCGACTAGTTTCTATGAAACTCAACAGTCTTTGCCCAAGCAGGACAGCACTGCTGAAGTAAGGGGCTAAAACAGGAGAAGAGAGCTGGGCAGCTGGGGGCTGAGGGAGGAGTGGAGGATGACTACAGAAGAAGAATAAGAGAATAAAACGTCCCATTTGGAGAATAAAACGTCCCATTTGCATTACCTACTGTACTCTATGTACCATTTCCCTCTACATCAGGGGTGTGAAACATATGGCCTGCGGGCCCGATCCAGACGATTCAGTGCAGCTGATGGGAGGTTTGATTAAAATATTTAAAAATATATTTTTTAAAGGGGGTGGGTATAATTTTTATGCCTATAACCAAATCTAAAACTGTGTAGAAATGATAATCAACCTACATTTAGTCTTTTCACTTTGTCCAGCTTGCTAACAACAGTAAAGCAGCACCAAAAAAAAACGAAAACTAGGCACATTTTGACAGCAAGAAAATATTTTTTTAATTCAGTGCGTCCCTCTGGACCTCGGTGAAGACTGAATGCAGCCTGCAGGGCAAAATGAGTTGGACAGCCCTGCTCTACATTATAGTTTACATAGGACTGCACTGCTACAGTAACCACGTGAGCGAGCCAGCCATGAGCCGTCGCTGGTCTGCTGTAATAGAAACAGATGTGGTAATGCTGAGGACGTGAAGGTGACTTTCTCCTCACATCAATCACAGACACAGAAAATGAGGTGTCCCCTTTTCAAGGACTCATTTAATGCCATCTGGTCACACCACTTCAATCATGCCAGGCAGGACGGAACAAAAGCCCCTGCCTACCTGACGCTGCCTGTCTAGCTGGTCCCTTCTCCTACAAGGTGATGATGATGATGATGGCGTCATGATGGCCAGATGAAGATGGCTGTGTTGTAGATCTACAGAATCCCCCGGTCAATGTAGGACTCCACCTGCCTGGAAAGTCATGTATCTAAAGTCACCGACTGACTGGTCATTAACGGAGGACACAGGAGCTGTCTTGCTGGATTTGGTGGCCCATCCTGCTTTAGAGGCTGCTGTCTGGGTGTACGGTCTTGTGCTACCAGACCGCAACACACTGTACTGCCGAACGACTGGAGTCAAGGCTAAAGTTTAGCAAATATCATTTAGCCTATACTGAAGTTCAGACATACAGTCTTTGTCGGTGAAATGTTATGCTCTCAGCTCAACCCAAAAAAGTTAGGCTAGGCTGAGTGTTTCTCCTTCGCTTTGACAGTTTATTATTGGTGCATCAAATTCCACGGGGTGCTTGAAGCCCACATTAGATGGCTGTGCTGTGCTGCAGTTGGAGAGAGAGGAAATAGAGGGAGAGGATGCTTACTGCAGCACTGCGGTACAGACTTGTCCTGGCAGCACAAGTTGGAGAGCTGAGCTCAGATTTACTGCTCTAATGGGCCAAGGTGCACTCTGCAGATTAAAACTGCAGGGAGGCAGACAGAGAGGGAGGGAGGTTCTGGACCCTTATCGGATCAGAACCATCCTCTGGCCCAACACCACCACATGTTGATCCAAAAGCAACAGGACAGCGAGAAGACTAAAGGAAAGGAGTAGTGTGAAGGAGGACAGCCCCACGGACAGGGTGAGGATGGATTTCACTGGAGAGGTTGAAATAAAGACAAACAGAAAGAATGCCTTAGTATTGCCTGTTTAGTGTTTAGCCAGTCTTACATACTGCAACCTACATACTGCTACCTTCATTCCTGTCCAACACAATGCAACATGGAGTCACCAAAGGCAACCGACACCTACACCCAGCCTGAGAGAGATTCCTCTTGAGACCGGGCTTACGTAAGTAGGCAGTCCTGGCCTGGAAAGTACAGTACAGTGTTAGCAGCAGGAAACACACAGATGCCAATAGATGGCACAGGAAGAGAGGAGGAACAGAATGGCAGACGAAGACTGCCAGGGGTGTCCTGATTGGTGACACGGACTGAATAATAATATGGATATAGGCCTAAATAAAGATCTGAGTCATAATCAAAGAGGATCCCTATACGGCTACATTCATGTCATGGTTCTTTAGTCAAAATCATTTGCTAAATTATGTAAAGTTGTCCTTGTCAGACAAACAGACAGGCAGAGACAGAGTAACAGTGACCATGTATAATTGCACACGTTTACTGCAGTATCCCATTATTATTTGGGATTAAAGGATCCTCAAATACTCTGTTTTTGAGTTAACCGTAAACATCCTATCCCATCCTATTTACAGTAACCCGAAAAAGCTTGTGTCTCGGTTATGAGAAACCCGGATAAGATACATGGGATATGATGATCTTAGATGGGATACTGTGGCATGTAAACATCCTATCCCGTTTACTGTTGTTTTACGCGGTTTTACGCGGCATGCACAGATTCAGTTTCACATATCATGGGTGTTGTGTGTAGATGTTTTCATTTGGTAGTCAAACAAATCACTTCATAAAGTAGTCTACCTTCGCAGCTCCATCCACCATGATTCCATAATCATTTATTTTGCTGATACTCTGAACTGTACCATATGGCCTACTGGCTACTTTCACCCCTAATTTAGACCATTTTCTGCTTATAATTTCCAACATTTGTTGGACCATATTATAAATTTCAGATATTTGGTAGGCCATTTGTTTGTCACCAACAGGTGACAGGCCAAAGATGAATTCTCAGTCAACACACCAATCCTCAGCTTTTGGAAATCGATCATGTGTAATGTGTGCTAGGTACAACACACCACACTCAAACCACCACATGCCATTTGTACTATGTGCTAGCTATCTCTCACACACACTAGCTTCCACATTCAGAAGCCTGGTGCTTTCCACACAGAGAACAGTCAGTCAGTGTACAGTAGGTTTGCTCAGAGCCATTAGCTGGGAGCTCTTATAGTAATGGGAGGCTAATCTGTCCCTTCGACCTACTGTAACAATTGGACAAACATGGCACTGCTGCTGTTGTGCGCATTAAGGCTGTGATGATACCATCATGTCTCACAGCAGTCAGAGTGGCTACCGGTGGCTGGTGAGAGCTGCTTTGTCCCTTTGTTATGGAGCTGTACTAAATGTATGGATAACCTCAGGCTGTGTTATAAATGAGACCCGGCCGAGCCTGCACTGCAGCAGCATCACAGAGAAGACTGCAGCAGAAATGGGAAACCCCTCTTATCTCTATGGGTCCATCCAACCCACCTCTCTCTCATCAAGGGACAAGAGACAAAGGGAGAGGCGTGATATTGTGTCTTGGAGCATAGTGTGTCTTGGAGCATTGTGCAGGGGACAGAGGGGAGTAATGTGGATCCTTACATTTCAAACTGCTTTTGACTTAATTCTAGTATCTCACACACATCTTACAGCACCACTGACTACCACACACTGCAGCAAGGAGAGAGGGCAGAGCAGAGGAGACAGACTGAAGATGTACGATTTATGCATAGGTGCGCAAAAGGCACAGTCAAAGGTGATGTACAAATGTATCCTGCACACTTCTACTGTGGAGATGGATAAGATCTAAATCAGACCAATAAGACGACAGCGAGAGAGAGTAAAATCCCATGTTGTGTGGTGCCAGAGAGGACTGTGGTTTCTGGGCTGTGTGCACACACTCACAGCCTGTGAACACTGCCACTGCCCTCTTATATAATAACCTGAGCACCCTAGGAGAGGCCCCCACTTCTATTTATAATCCTCTGAGCGTCCTCTGTGCCAGGGGTCTTCAACCTTTTCTTGCCCAGGGACCCCCGCCCTGGCAAACCACTGACCCAGGGATCCCCATCATACGTTAACAAGCCCCAAAAAATGTCACGTCTTATCAGTTGAATGATAATGGCAAGGAGAAGTAATCAATATTTTAAAATGAGTAGATTTGGTATAATTTTTCATTATTTTAAGCTCCCCACATTATATACTGAACAAAAATAGAAATGCAACATGCAACAATTTCAACGATTTTACTGAGTTAAAGTTAATTTAAGAAAATTAAAATTAAAATGAATTCGTCCCAAATCTATGGATTTCACATGACTAGGCAGGGGCGCAGGCACTTGGGAGCCAGGCAACCCACTGGGGAACCAGGCCCAGCCAATCAGAACTAGTTTTTCCCTACAAAAGGGCTTTATTACAGACAGAAATATTGCTCGGTTTATTCAGCTGTCTCAGACGATCCCGCAGATGTGGACGTCCTGGGCTGGTTACACATGGTCTGCGGTTATGAGGCCAGTTGGACGCACTGCCAAATTCTCTAAAACAACATTGTAGGTGGCTTCTGGTAGAGAAATTAACATACAATTCTCTGGCAACAGCTCTGGTGGACATTCCTGCAGTCAGCATGCCAATTGCACATTCCCTCAAAACTTGAGACATCTGTGGCATTGTGTTGTGTGACAAAACTGCACATTTTAGAGTGACCTTTTATTGTCCCCACCACAAGGTGCACCTGTGTAATGATCATGCTGTTGAATCAGCATCTTGATATGCCGCATCTGTCAGGTGGATGGATTATCTTGGCAAAAGGAGAAATGCTTTTTTTTGAGAAATAAGCTTTTTGTGTGTATGGAACATTTCTGGGATATTTTATTTCAGCTCATTAAACATGGGACCAACACTTTACATGTCTTTTTCAGTATAATTGGAAGAGGAAGTGTAAACTCAAACGTAGCTTTTTAGCTAGAAAGGTAACTCCAAACACATTTTTGCTAAGAGCAGCTGTTTAGCTGGTTAAACAAAGGTTACCCAGCAAACATGACCCCATTGACCCCATGTGAGTATTTGGCTAGCCCACACCAAGTCCACACCAGCCAAACACAGGCTATCACAGCACAGGCTAGCACACAGCAATCCCACATCAGCCCAGCATTGGCTAGCCCAGCATGGGCTTTCCACCACCAAGCCCATACCAAGGCCAGCACAGGCTAGTCTACACCAGTACAACACAGGCTAGTGGACACCAGCCCAACATGGGCCAGCCCACACCAAGCCCAGCGCAGGCTAGCCCACAAAAAGTAAATTTACTTCATGTAGAGGCTTGTTAGAATATTTGGGGGCGTGGTTTGCAAATTCCCCAATTCAAGTTGCTAAGTTTAAAAAAAAGAATACAATATAAAAATTGTTGACACCATTCAAACCTATGAGGGTTCGGAACATTAAAGCTAATTATCTCAGAATCTGTTTTCAGATAGAAGTCTTTTTGTGCAACCATTACCTACTGAGTGTCACTCCAGTTTAAGTGCTCTGTTGTGTAATGTCAAAAAATCTTGTACACTGCCAATGATGAAGTCTATAAAAATACTTAAAAAGTGAATGTAACATGAAACTTTACATTTAATAATATATATTATATGGGAATATATATGAGAATGGCGCCGGAGGGGATGGCTGCTGTTTACGGGCTCCTAACCAGTGCTATTTCGTGTGTTTTTGTAAATAATGTTTCTGCTACCATCTCTTAAGACCAAAAAGAGTTTCTGGATATCAAAACAGCGATTACCCACTTCGAACTGAACAAAGAAGGAGTCTGACGCGAAGGATTTACTGCTGCTCCCGGACCAGGCCCAAATCGCCCTGGGTTTTCCATGCATCGGCAAGAGAAAAACAGCTACCTCAGGTAAGACGAGGGGTGGTGGTCTGTGTCTATTTGTCAATAACAGCTGGTGCGCAATCTCTAATATTAAGGAAGACGAACCAAGTCTCAAGATTTTGCTCACCTGAGGTAGAGTACCTCATGATAAGCTGTAGACCACACTATCTACCGAGAATGTTGTTCTATATTTTTCGAAGCTATCTATTTACCACTACAAACCGATGCTGGCACTAAGACCGCACAAGAAAATGCTCATCCAGAAGCGGCACTCCAAGTGGCCAGGGACTTTATTGCAGGAAAACTTAAATCAGTTTTACCTACAGTGGGGCAAAAAAGTATTTAGTCAGCCACCAATTGTGCAAGTTCTCCCACTTAAAAAGATGAGAGAGGCCTGTAATTTTCATCATAGGTACGTACACTTCAACTATGACAGACAAAATGAGAAAAAAAATCCAGAAAATCACATTGTAGGATTTTTAATGAATTTATTTGCAAATTATGGTGGAAAATAAGTATTTGGTCAATAACAAAAGTTTCTCAATACTTTGTTATATACCCTTTGTTGGCAATGACAGAGGTCAAATGTTTTCTGTAAGTCTTCACAAGGTTTTCACACACTGTTGCTGGTATTTTAGCCCATTCCTCCATGCAGATCTCCTCTAGAGCAGTGCTGTTTTGGGGCTGTTGCTGGGCAACACGGACTTTCAACTCCCTCCAAAGATTTTCTATGGGGTTGAGATCTGGATCTAAGTCAAGGAAGCTTACTAGCAGCCAGCGGCACTTGACACTGGTAAGTGTCGCTTTTTAAAAAGATATATTTTTGTGGACCCGAGGTTGAATATCCCTGCTCTGTGCTAATCTAACAATAACCATGGAAGGGAGAGGAGTGTGGTTCTGACATAATGGCCAGCATTATTGTTTAACATCTGCTGGTTGTTTTTAGCTTTTGTGAAGTCAGCAAAGGACCCCTGTGAGAGCAGATAGCCTCTGCGGCAGATAGAGAGAGACGGTCGATACAACATCCCTTCTGTTCTACTGCTCTTCTATTTATACAATTACACTGCCTTTTCTTAAAACACAGCCATCTGCTCCTAAATTATTCACACAGCAGCAGTTCTCTACTCCTTGTGCTGTTGTTGTCCTCTATTCTGCATAATCCACAGGAGCTGCCAGCGCGATAAGGGAGGGATAGAATCTTCCTTCAGGTTTCTACTACACTACACTACAACACCACCACTCTGACAAGTGTCGTTGCTAACTGAGGGGGTATAAGCAGAGAGAATGGTCCAGAATTCCTAATGAAATCTGCAGCCAATGCAGCAAGCTGCCAGCTGCCAGGCAGCTTTTTGAGCAGACCGACTCTGAACTTCTCTCCCCCATGAGAAGTAGCCTGCGGCGACTGGCCAACACACACCTAGTGAGAGGAACAGTCCAGGGGAAAAAACAGGAGAGAAAGAGAGAATAACAAATGGGAGAGAGAAAAAATTATAAATAATTATAATAATTTTTTTTTTAATCAGGAAAAAATGCAGTAGAGGGGAGATTGTGGGAAAGAGCTGACTGGGTTGCGCTGAGAGCAGTCTGGTCTGGATGGAGGCCCTGTGCTGTTGCAGCCTGGCTTTACAAACACACACAGGCAGGCTAGGGCCATGCATCACTCCCTCCTGGGTGTCTCCTGGGCAGGCCTCATTACTCATCTCTAGGCTTGGGCGATATACCTTTTATACCGCATACCGGGGTATTTTGAAATACCAACAGTATGATTTTCAAAACCGTTTGCTTATAAATACTGTTTATAACTATAATTTAAGTATAACTATTAAAAATCTAAGATGTGTCTAATGAATTATATCCAGCTCAGGGCTCCAGCTACAGTACCAGTCAAAAGTTGGGACATACCTACTCATTCCAGGGTTTTTCTGTATTTTTACTATTTTCTACATTGTAGATTAATAGTGAAGACATAAAAACAATGAAATAACACGAATCATGTAGTAACCAAAAAAGTGTTGAACAAATCAATGTATTTTAGATTTGAGATTCTTCAAAGTAGACAACCTTTGCCTTGATGACAACTTTGCACACTCTTGGCATCCTTACATTTTCCCTGACACCCAAAAGTACTCGTTACATTTTGAATGCTTAGCAGGACAGAAAATGGTCAAATTCACGCACTTATTAGGAGGCCATCCCTGGTCATCCCTACTGCCTCTGATCTGGAGGACTCACTAAACACAAATGCTTCATTTGTAAATGATGTCTGAGTGTTGAAATGTGCCATGGCAATGCATAAAAATAAAAATATATATATATGTTAGAGGTCGACCGATTATGATTTTTCAATGCCGATACCGATTATTGGAGGCCCAAAAAAGCCGATACCGATTAATCGGACGATATTTTTATTTTTATTTGTAATAATGACAATTACAACAATACTGAATGAACACTTATTTTAACTTAATATAATATATCAATAAAATCAATTTAGCCTCAAATAAATAATGAAACATGTTCAATTTGGTTTAAATAATGCAAAAACAAAGTGTTGGAGAAGAAAGTAAAAGTGCAATATGTGCCATGTAAGAAAGCTAACGTTTAAGTTCCTTGCTCAGAACATGAGAACATATGAAAGCTGGTGGTTCCTTTTAACATGAGTCTTCAATATTCCCAGGTAAGACGTTTTAAGTTGTAGTTATTATAGGAATTATAGGACTATTTCTCTCTATACCATTTGTATTTCATTATCCTTTGACTATTGGATGTTCTTATAGGCACTTTAGTATTGCCAGTGTAACAGTATAGCTTCCATCCCTCTCCTCGCCCCTACCTGGGCTCGAACCAGGAACACAACAACAACAGCCACCCTCGAAGCAGCGTTACCCATGCATAGCAAGGGGAATAACTCCTCCAAGTCTCAGAGCGAGTGACGTTTGAAACGCTATTAGCGCGCACCCCGCTAACTAGCTAGCCATTTCACATCGGTTACACCAGCCTAATCTCGGGAGTTGATAGGCTTGAAGCACAGCGAAGAGCTTCTGGTAAAACGCAGGAAAGTGCTGTTTGAATGAATGCTTACGAGCCTGCTGCTGCCTACCACCGCTCAGTCAGACTGCTCTATCAAATCATAGACTTAGTTATAACATAATAACACACAGAAATACGAGCCTTAGGTCATTAATATGGTCCAATCCGGAAACTATCATCTCGAAAACAAGACGTTTATTCTTTCAGTGAAATACGGAACCGTTCCGTATTTTATCTAACGTGTGGCGTCTATAAGTCTAAATATTTGTCACGTTCTGACCATAGTTCTTGTGTGTTGTGCTTGTTTTAGTGTTGGTCAGGACGTGAGCTGGGTGGGCATTCTATGTTGTGTGTCTAGTTTGTCTGTTTCTATGTTTGGCCTAATATGGTTCTCAATCAGAGGCAGATGTTTTGTGTTGTCTCTGATTGGGAATCATATATAGGTGGCTTGTTTTGTGTTGGGATTTTGTGGGTGGTTGTTTCCTGTCTCTGTGTTTTCTTTGCACCAGATAGGGCTGTATCGGTAAGCCACGTTTGTTATTTTGTAAGTGTTCACAGTTTTGTCTTGTTTATTAAAATCATGTTGAACACGAGCTCCGCTGCGTCTTGGTACGATCCCTGCTACACTTCACGAAGAGGAGGAAGGCTGCCGTTACAATATTCCTGTTACATTGCACAACCTTCAATGTTATGTCATAATTACGTTCTCTTGCGTGCAACGCGTGCAACGCAGGACACGCTAGATAAACTAGTAATATCATCAACCATGTGTAGTTAACTAGTGATTATGATTGATTGATTGTTTTTTATAAGATAAGTTTAATGCTAGCTAGCAACTTACCTTGGCTTCTACTGCATTCGCGTAACAGGCAGGCTCCTTGTGGAGTGCAATGTAATCAGGTGGTTAGAGCGTTGGACTAGTTAACTGTAAGGTTGCAAGATTGAATCCCCCGAGCTGACAAGGTAAAAATGTGTCGTTCTGCCCCTGAACAAGGCAGTTAACCTACCGTTCCTAGACCGTCATTGACAATAAGAATGTGTTCTTAACTAACTTGCCTAGTTAAATAAAGGATGAATAAAGGTGTAAAAAAAAAAAAGATTTCCGATTGTTATGAAAACTTGAAATCGGCCCTAATTAATCGGCCATTCCGATTAATCGGTCGACCTCTAATATATATATAAAATCATGTTGTCTGGTTTGCTTAATATAAGGAATTTGAAATTATTTATACGTAAGTATATTTTAGTGTTTACATTTACTTTTGATACTTAAGCATATTTAAAACCAAATACTTTTAGACAAGTCATATTTTACTGGGTGACTTTCACTTTTACTTGAGTCGTTTTCATTTAAGGTATCTTTACTTTGACTCAAGTATGACAATTGGGTACTGTGGCGGAAGAATCAGAATTAGCTCAGTAACATAGATAATTAAGATGTCTTATCTGCATAATATGCTTATATGATTGAACTGTCTTGTTATTAGAATGTATCCCTTCGGACTCTGGTGTTGGCAGTTGCACTTCCTCCCTCATATGGGCCTCAGTCACCTGGGGCCCAGAGAGGGGAGAAGTCAGGCTTGTCTATCACATGTCCCTGTTGCTATGCAGAATATCAGAAAGAGAATAGGGCAAAGGAGGACAGGAGGGAACATTGTCTTCATATGTGAATACGTGTCTTTACCTATTGCAAACTAAGTGAAAGGATGGTGTGATTAATGAGGAACCAATTACTTGTCTCCACAATGTCTGTGCCCAGTCACTCCCTCCTTCGGCCTTGGGGGAGATAAGGTCTGAAACAGGATGTGTGTGGTAGTGTCTGGAACCATTGTATGTCATCTCTGATGTTGCACCTATCCTGGGATAGTGTATGAAGCAGAGGCTCACTCCCCTCAGGAAGCTCTGTAAGAGGAAAATAATGTATATACCTGGTTTGTTTATGACATGTATTGATCATGAAGTCTAAGATTTGAATGTCTATTTCAGACTAATATCCATAACGGTTGTTTTTCCACTCAAAAGTGATCATGGAAATTAGAATATATTCAAAAGTATAATTTTCAGGGCCTCCCGGGTGGCGCAGTGGTCTAGGGCTGTCTCTTATACACATCTAGATGTGTATAAGAGACAGAGCCGGCCGCGACCGGGAGGTCCGTGGGGCGACGCACAATTGGCCTAGCGTCGTCCGGGTTAGGGAGGGTTTGGCCGGTAGGGATATCCTTGTCTCATCGCGCTCCACTGACTCCTGTGGCGGGCCGGGCGCAGTGCGCACTAACCAAGGGGGCCAGGTGCACGGTGTTTCCTCCGACACATTGGTGCGGCTGGCTTCCGGGTTGGAGGCGCGCTGTGTTAAGAAGCAGTGCGGCTTGGTTGGGTTGTGCTTCGGAGGACGCATGGCTTTCGAACCTTCGTCTCTCCCGAGCCCGTACGGGAGTTGTAGCGATGAGACAAGATAGTAATTACTAGCGATTGGATACCACGAAAATTGGGGAGAAAAGGGGGTAAAATTTAAATTAAAAAAGTATAATTTTCGTGTTCACCAGCCAAGCCCTTCCTTCCTTCGAAATGTTTTGACCTAAGACTTACAAACTCACAGACTTTAGCTAATATGTTCATTCTCCCCAAAAACCTTGATCATGTAACATCCATAACACTTATTATTATTCTTTATTTCTCCAACATGCCAATGTTTAGACGTCCTTTTTCTTGGGTATACACTCCCCAAGAGGTACTATAGACACAAACATCAAAAGTTACATTTATATTTTGTTTGTCCATTCTCTCAGGCATTAAAGTTGGGATTTTGCGTGCAAATGTAAAGTCCATAACGCTGTAATCACACAGCAAGTGAATGGGTTCATCTTTGAGCCTCCTTAAACATGTATGAAAAGAGCACGCACTACTGGGCTTTACTGTCAAAGGAAGGGCACTTTGATGCACACACACAAAAGTCAATGCTGCCGACTGAAAACCAAGCTGGTACCCCCAGTAGCACAGTCTTTGTGCGTATGCCATGGTCCACGATGAGTGTTGAAGAAACGGAAGGCTTCCTTACGGGTTAACGTCATCATCATTGTGTATATTTGTGGCCACGTGCCTGAGGCCTGCCTGTAACCTGTGTCAAAGACAATCAATGTGTGTGAGACCAGGCAAATGCTTGTTTACCAGTCTATTTCTGGGACCTAACATTAGAGCATGACTACTGAGTTAGAGTACATGTCTGTGTGTTTTACAGAGTAAGAGTATGTGCCACTGTTCTGTGACAGTGTGTCAGTAAGTCTATAATGAAACAGTGTCTCAGTAACTCTATAATGAAACAGTGTAGGGTAGTGACAGTGTGTTGGTAAGTCTATAATGAATCAGTGTAGGGTAGTGTGACAGTGTGTTAGTAAGTCTATAATGAAACAGTGTAGGGTATAAGTGAGTGTGTTAGTGAATTAGTTTAATTGAAACAGTGTAGGTACGTGTGACATCAGCTGTGTTAGTTAAATATAAGTCTAAATAATGAAACAGTGTAGGGTAGTGTGACAGTGTGTTAGTAAGTCCTAGTAATGTACTATTACAGGTATACGTGGTAGGTGTGACGTGTCGTCTGTTAAGTTCTATAATGAAACAGTGTAGGGTACTGTGACAGTGTGTCAGTAAGTCTATTAATGAAACAGTGTAGGGTAGTGACAGTGGTGTTAGTAATCAAGTCTATAATGAAACAGTGTAGGGTACTGGTGACAGTGTGAGTAGTCTATATACTAAATGAAACAGTGTAGGGTAGTGTGGACAGTGTGTCAGTGTCTAACATAATGACAGTGTAGGGTAATGTGAACATGTTGTTAGTATAAGTCTTATAATGGAAACAGTGGTAGGGTACTGTGACACAGTGTGTGCTTAGTAAAGTCTATAATGAACACGTGTAGGGGTAGTGACAGTGTGTTAGTAATAAGTCTATATTAAACAGTGTAGGGTAGTTGACAAGTGTGTTAGTAATTTCACTCAAGTCAACCATACTTGAAACAGCTGTAGGCGGGTTAGTGACGTCGTGTTATTTAAAGTCTAACATAAAATGAACAATCTTGGCTTATGAGTGTAGGGGTAGCTGTCTGACAAGTGTGATTAGTATCACCAAAGCGTCTATAATGAACATCAAACTCTTACTAACAGCTGTAAGGGTATATGTGACATCTCCAGTTTTGGTGGTTATCAGTTTTAATTTTTGCAAGGCTTCCCATATAATAAATATGAACCACAGGTGTACGCCGGTATATTGGAACTGACGTTGTGTTCGACCGGTAACACTTTCTTCAAGGTCTAATAATGAAATCACAGTGTAAGGGTGTAGTGTCTGTTGTACGAGTGTGGTTTAGTGTAAAGGTCTTAATGAAACAGGCACGTGTAGGGTATTGTGTGACAGTCATAGTTTGTGATTAACGTAAGAACGGTTTTTTACGGTTTCTCGTTCTTTATTACCTACCCTCTAAAACAGTCTCACCAATAATTAATGAAAATACCAATCAGCTTTTCAACAGTATACTTCGTAGCGGTAGACTACGCTCGTGAACCCATTTATATCTCAATACCTGAAGTGTGTGTTTGTTGTACTTAGTTCTGTCCGTTGACTAAAGTCTATCATTATAATACTTCGTCGACACTTCTCTTTCTACCAGTTTTTTGTAACGGTTGTCACGCTCCAGGTTACTAAGATCGTGCGGCACCTTGGATCTTCAGTCTTTTATACGTATGACCTTTAGTCTATACACTTAGCGTCCCGTTACGCGGGCTGTTGCTTTTCTAAACTATAATGATCGACACTCCATTCATGAGCACTCAGCCTGGCTGTTTGTCGGTTGCGTTTGTGGGTAACAAACATTTCACGTCGTGGTCGGTTATATTACGTTTTGAAAATAATAAGTTATCATATTAGCTTTTATATCACCGTTTACGGTCGGGGTAGTTCAGAAGATGACATGTTTTAATAGGCCTAATATTAAAAACGGAGCATGAAACGTTGGTAAGAGGTGTGTAGGTGACCAAAGTGTGTTAGTATAACTGTAGCCTCTAAATTCATTATAACTATTAACAATGATACAGTGTAAGGGAGTGTGACAGTGGGGTTAGTAAACTAAATCCAAGTTATATGAAGACAGTTTAGGGTAAGTGTGGAACAGTGTGTTAGATAAGTCTAAAATTATAAATGGAAACAGTGTAAAGGGTTATGGGGGACGAACTCTAAGACGTGTGTTACGTTTAAGTCTATAAATAACGTCAGTCGTCGCGGGGTAGGGTTAGTAACGTTGGTTGACGTGTGTGGTTTATTTTTAGAAGGAATCCCAGAGACATCACCCCGCTGCAAGGTCTATGATAATGAAAATTCATGCTGTAGGTGTTTATGTGGACCAAGTGTGTTCATTTATTCCTACTATAGAGATGGAAACACGAGCTGTAGGGTAGTGTGAAACAGTGTGTTAGTAGTTCCATCGAAAATAGTCTATATCTATAAATGAACAGTGGGTAAGGGTAGTCGTGACTAGTGTGTCAGTAAGGTCTCTATACGAAAACAGTGTCGGGTAGTTGTGACGTGTGTTTAAGTAATAAGGTCGTCTATACAATCGGTGAACAAGTGTAGGGTAGTGGGTGGGGGCAAGTTGATGTTTCTAAGCCTCTTAAATTAATGAAAACACCACGAGATTTAGTGTAAGTCCGGTAGTGGACAGTGCGTGTTAACTGTAATAAGTGTTCTCTAAAAATGAACAGAGCTGTAAGTGGGCGTAGTTCGTGGCACGTTGTGTAGTTAAGGGGTCTCTATTAAAATATAATGAATACAGGGCTGTAAGGGGTTGCAGTAAGTCGTGTGGATCAGTGTGTGTTTATTGAAGGGTCTCCAAACTCATGAAAT